>NW_026294606.1:17123877-17261377 GCF_007827085.1 Peromyscus californicus insignis
AACTGTTTGGAGAACATGAAAAAAATTTGGTAGGACAGGTGTCCAGAATAAAGACACTATCTTATTAAATTAATGTGTTTAATCTTACTTTTATTTATTTTATTTGTTTTAGGATTTATCTTATTTAATTATGTGTCTGTGTGACTGTAGGGACCTGAGCGAGGCCAGAGGTATGGACATGTGTGCCACCAAAATAAACAATGGTCAAAGTTCAGCAGTGAGAGGGTTAGAAACTGTGTCAACCAAGCAAAATAGTTTTTATTTTATTTATTATTACTTATTTATTTTATCTTTTGTTGGTTTGTTTGAGACAGAATCTTTCTATATAGCCATGACTGTCCTGGAACTCTCTATGTAAACCAGGCTGGCCTTGAACTCACAGAGATTGGAATATCTCTGCCTTAGAAGTGTTAGGATTAAATTCCCAGAACATAAGCTATTATTACGTCAAAAGTACAATATAAAGACTTAAATACAATTTAAGCTTTGGGCTGCAATTGTTGTTGAGGAAATCCATGAAATTGGCCCTATTAAAATATAACAAGGATTTCTGAGTATACAGTGATCATTGAACAGTGTGGCTCTTTATTGATTGGCTCAAGGTGCATATAAACAGCCAGAAACACAGGTCAGCTCTGCACATCAGCATTTCAAGGCAGTGAAGAATTCACTCACTGGCCCAAATGTTTGCCTTTTTAAACAGAGAAAATATAAGAGTTTTCATTGGATTTTTGTTGTTGTTGTTGGCTGGTAGTAATTTTCAGGCTCTACAGCAGTGCAGTATTCATTAATATACATGTATATAGGAATGTAAAAAACCTATCAAGAAGCCGGGCAATGGTGGCACATGCCTTTGATCCCAGCACATAGGAGGCAGAGGCAGGTGGTTCTATAGAGCCTAGTCTACAGAGTGAGTTCCAGGACAGCCAGGGCTATTACACAGAAAAACCCTGTCTCAGAAGAAAAAAAAAAAAAACCTGTCAAGATATATGTACATATATGCATGAAATACAAACACATACACATGCACATACACTTGCCTGTCTATTTTAGAAATATGCTGCTATTACTCGACCATCTGCAACTACACAACCCTGTCTGCAACTAAGCTCCACACCCCAAAGTCAGGCAGATGAGCATTCAAGGAGCTGCCTGAAGGAATGCACTCTTTTTTAGGTATCGCAAGTTAACAATCTGTTGAAGAATTTCTCACCTAGTTTTCACTCACCAACCTTACAGCCCTCCCCGCCCCTTCCCCCAACAAAAATGCTAAGCATTCCCAGGGGCACATCCTGGGTGGATCTTCCAAAGTCTTAGAAATAGCAGGTGCAGCTGTTAGCTCCCCCAGAGGTCCCCTCTGCAACGCTGGCAGTCACAGACAAGAATGATGGTGACTTACTTATACCAAAGATAAATGTGGACTGTGTGGGGAGGGTCGGCCTAGCTCAAAGTCAAGGAAGAACAGTACAGATGCCAAGAGGACAGAAAGCTTCGGAGAGATGCAGAGACGCCACTAATCAAAGGCCTTTGGAGGGCCAAGCCACTCGTTTTTTGTTTTTTTTTTTAAGTCTGGAAAAGACAAATACTGTTTTCAACTTTTTTTAAAAATGAAGGGCCAGCTTTCAAAACTCTTCAGTGAGTTCCAGGAAGAATAAAGCAGTCCTGTCTCACATTATAAGATGCTCTAGAAGTGGAATGAGGGGGCAAATGGAAAAAAATCAAGATATCAGTGTGTCACGAAATGGAAAAACGTCAGCCAGAAGGGCTCGTAGATCAGAATCTAGGCATAAGTCAGCACTTGTTTTTGGTGTAAGCCTTGTGTGATTACACAGTTTTCCTGTGCACTGAAAAACTTCAGCAAGGAACAAGTGATAATGGCTGCTAAGGAACAGAGGTAAGATGTTCTAGTGTGGTACTGCGCCCGGGTGACCATACCTAAGAGTTGTGTTCTCTATGTCTCAAAAAGCTATGAAGAAACGATAGATCGAGGATGGGGAGATGGCTCAGAGGTGAAGAACACCTGCTGCTCTTACGGAGGACCTGAGTTTGGTTCCCTGCACCCACATCAGGCAGCTCTTAACCACTTATAACCCCAGTTGCAGGGGACACAGTGCCCTTTCCTGGCCTCCCCAGGTGCCTCCACACATGTGTGCATACACAAATACAGACACATACACATAGACAAAAAATAAACCATTAAAAAGGAAATGATAAGTGAGTGCATATTTAGCCTGGTTTAAGCATATAATACATATGTTTATTAAACAACAACATATAATAGCCTATTGTTGTGTATGATTTTGATGATTGTGTCAGCAAAATCACATGTTAGTTCTGACTTTCTCTGGGTTATACAGCTTCGGTGGTCTTCATTTTCTTCCTCGTACACTTAAGTATTGTCCTATTAGCTTAGATAGGCTGCTTAATAGTCAGAAGTTATGAAAGGAATATTACTTTGGATAAATGAATAAACTAAAAAGTAGATCAAAAATATGAGAAGAGGGGAAGGGGGAAATGTTCTCTTCTCATTCATTCATTCATTCATTCATTCTTTAATCAGTGACTACCTGTGAGTATACTAACTCTAGACCATGGAGGGGGTTAAGAAAATAGAACTCTAGGCAAAGTGCTCAGAAAAAAAAAAAAAAAAAAAGCCTGTCTGGAAAAGTAGGTAAAGCTAAACTCACCCAGAATTAAAGGCAACCCTCTGAAAAAGAGGGAGAAGCAGCATAAGCCCTTAGCACATACAGCCTAGTGGCCTCAAGCTCCCCAGGGTGACCAGTGGTGGAGTGGAACAGAGGGTAAGGGAACTAGAGAGATAAGCAAGAACCCTTCAAGATTCTTCAAGATTCTTGAAGGAAGGAATCTTTAAGATTCCTTCCAGAGCAGGAGAGCCAGCGACAAGGGGTTGTAGTTTAATCTCAATGCTGTAACGGGGAGCAAGAAGCCATCTGATTTACAGTTTAAGTGTGCCACTCTCACTGCCCAGCAAGAGAAAGGAAGCAAGTCCTCTTTGGCTTCCTCGTCCTTGTCACCTAGACCTGCTCCTCCTGTCACTTTCACCCCCACCCCACCCCACCCCTGCAGCCTTAGGTCCCAGCAACATCGCAACCAGCTGGGATGGGGGTGCCTATTAACACTTGCTCATTCAGGCACCAAACATCCCTGCATCCTTCATCACATGACCCCATCGAAACTAGCACCTTCACTTTCCTGGAGGTTTGGCCACAAAGACCCAACACATTCTCTGTCCTGTAGCTCCCATCCTCTGGGAGAACCAGTTCCTATCCTCCCAAAACTGCCATCTCCGTCATCCCCAAGCTTTCCTCCTAGTTCAAACATGGTGCATTCTGCAGTCCTGCTGCTAGGTATGACACAGTGTTTCCTTTGCAAAGGTTTTAATTCTTGGAGTCGTAAAATGCCTCAGGCCCAAGCCTAGTGTGGTGGTGCATGCCTTTGGTTCCAGCACTCTGGAGCGAGAGGCAGGCAGATATCTGTGAGTTCAAGGCCAGCCTGGTCTACATAACGAGTTCCAGGGCAGCCAGGGCTGTGTAGAGAGCCCCTGTTTCGAAAGGTAAAAACAAAACAAAAGCCTCATATTGAAAGGAATGTTCTGGTTCCATGTGCATGTTTTTACGATGAGGAAATAGGCCTCGTATAGTTAGAGGACTTCAGGATTTCTGAAGGTGAGAAGCAGCAAATCAGGACAGCTACAGTTGGATGTGTCCCCAGAGTCCAAGATGAAAGGCTTGATCTTCAGTGTAGTGCTCAGGGGATGGGGGGTGGGTGGCTTTTAGAGGCAGGGCCTAGCAGGAAGTCTCAGATCATGGGAATGGCCATGACAGGACACTACAGGTTCTGTTTTGCTTGTTGGCTAGGAAATGCTTCCCCATATGTTCCTGATATGATGTGTGGCCTCAACACAAGTCCAAAAGCAATGAAGCCAACTGACCGTGGACTGAAACCATCAAAACTGGGAGCCAAAATAAACCTCGTTTCTATGTAATTTTTTTTACTTCAGGGATTTATGACAGTGGCAAAAAGCTAACTAAACTAACAACTAAGCACAGAACTTGGGCTTCCTGTTTAAAGCTCCTTGAATAATTTCAAAGATTTTTAAAAACATCTGTAGGGATAGGGCATGTCACACTTTGCAAAACACTTCTACACATGCCCTCTCAGAGTCATGCCAACCCCCACATAACAGATAGAAACTGAATCGAGGGAAGATGGAATGCTGGGAGATGACTGGACTAGGTTAGGACTCGGGTTCTGTAGCTCTAAGTCCTGTGACAATGTCTCTACTGTCACACGACGTTAGCCCTGGAATGTCAAAGTTAGAGGTTCCTGCTCACTATTAGTGGTTAATTACACCTATGTGTGTATTCATTTTCTATTTCTTCTGAAGATCATATATCTTTTTGATGTAATTAAGGAGAGACTTAGTCAAATGTTAAGAGTTTATTGGGATCATTAGGAAAGCATCTTTTTTTTTTTTTTTTTTTTTTTTTTTTTTTTGGTTTTTCGAGACAGGGTTTCTCTGTGTAGTTTTGGTGCCTGTCCTGGACCTTGCTCTGTAGACAGGCTGGCTTCGAACTCACAGAGATCTGCCTAGCTCTGCCTTGTGAGTGCTGGGATTAAAGGCGTGAGCCACCACCACCTGGCTTAGGAAAGCATCTTAAAGAACAAAGAAAACTAAGAAAAGAGATACAGTGTTGTAGAATATTATTTTAAGGTGTGTTACTTTTGTTTGTGTTGCATTTGTTTAACACTGTTACCGTGCCTGTGTAAAATACCTGATGGTCTAATAAAGAACTGTACAGCCCATAGCAAGGCAGGAGAAAGGATAGGCAGGGCTGGCAGGCAGAGAGAATATATAGAAGGAGAAATCTGGGAGAGGAAGAAGTAGACAGAGAAGGAAGACTCCAGGGGCCAGCCACCCAGCTACACAGCAAGCCATGGAGTAAGATTTATAGAAGTAAGAGAATGAGAAAAGCCCAGAGGCAAAAGGTAGACAGGATAATTTAAGTTAAGGAAAGCTAGCAAGAAACAAGCCAAGCTAAAGTTGGGCATTTATAATTAAAAATAAGCCTCCGTGTATGATTTATTTGGGAGCTAGATAGAGGGCCCTTAAATAGTAAAAGAGCAAAAACCAACAACAGCATTTTGGGATTCCAAAATGGTGCTCAAATTTCCATAGTGCCTGAGAAAGATTTAAAAAAAAAAAAAAGGATACAGCTCCTTTAAGAGTTTCTGCCTGCTGGTAAGCCCTTGAGCAGCCAATAGGAACAGTTAAGTAGGAACAAAAAACTAAGTAAAAATGCCTGCCACAGTGCAAGCATAGGCATTTTAGAGCTCTAGGAAGGTTGAATGCAGTTCTCAGCAGGAACGTGAGCTATCAGCTTGGCTTTCCCAAGCAGAGGAGTGGAAGGAGCCAGCTGCCAAAGCTTCAGGCAGAGGTCCATGGTGCTTAGCAGCTTAAAGTTTGTTCATGTGGTGAAAAAGGCTAAAAGGTACGGAGTAAAAGAGGTACAGATGGAAAAAAACTCTACAAAGGTTCGTGTGTTTAACAGTGGCTTAAGAAAGAAAAGAAAATAGGTATAGCCAGTCACAGAAAGAAGTTTAAAAAAAATAAAGTGTTTAAAGAAAGAAGTAAAATAATAAAAAAGAATAAGCCACATAGAGATGGGAAATACACAGGGAGTCTGGATGCTGAATGTTATTGTGTTGATTTTGAAGTTGGTTTTTTTTTTTTTTTTGAATGTCTATAAGCAAACAACAGTTGTTGATAGACATGGGCTTGTGAACTAGACTGCAAAAATTGAACCAACCTAGATACTTTAGAGCTATCTTAACTTTAAAAGGGAAGTCAAAAAATGAATTTTTTAAATGAAAATAAAAAACACTTTGGAGTTTTGTTTCCATGGGAGATGAGAGGCTGTGGATTCGGTTTGATCAAGCAAGACCTCCTGAATCTTGACAGGTGATAAATATCAACAGAGATTATAGATAGTCTTCCCAGGACTTGGCAATTATCTCTAATTCTCTCAGGGACCCTAAAAATACTTTGTCCACAGACAACAGGAAGGATTTTGGAGAATACTACACCCACATTCCCAAGAGATGGGGTGGGTGGTATTTGTTTAATTGGTGGGTCATGGATTTTTGTTATAATTTAGGGGAATATAGGAATATAGGATTAAAAAGACAACTATTAATCTCAGATATTTTGCATTGTCATGGATTTTGTTACATTGATATAAATTTAAAGTTAATTTTGTTACACTGTATGTATGTTTCTACTCTTGTTTAAAGGATTTTTGTATCTTGATACAAATTTAAGGTTATTTTTTTAATAGATATGATTTTCTTTTTTTAAGATTTATTTATTATGTATACAGTGTTCTGCTTGCCTGCCAGAAGAGGGTATCAGATCTCATTACAGATGGTTGTGAGCTACCATGTGGTTGCTGGGAATTGAACTCAGGACCTCTGCAAGAACAGCCAATGCTCTTAACCACTGAGCCATCTCTCCAGCCTTAAGGTTATTTTTGTTACAACATATTGTATATATGTTTCTACTCTTGTTTAAGGTATTATACCTATGTAGGTCATTTAAAAGTGTAAGGTAAAATTCTAGTTTTTGAAAGTTATTATTACGAACTATTTAGGACAACCAAGAAACACAGGTCAGTAGTTAGACATCTATAACAATCAAATTTGTAGATATGTTAGGTATGTTTTCCAGATCATATAGAGATATATTTTAGATAGATGGATGATCTTCAAACCCTTCAAAGACCTACAGAATATGGTATTTAAAGTGTTTTGTTAACTTAGGACTTTTCATGACAATGAGACACATCTGTTCCTGGCAGCACCAATTTATTTCAGAGATGGTGAGAATTGAAGAAACTCCTTATGGAGTTTGCTTTCACTGTGGCAAGGTTAGCCACTGGGCAAAGAAACTGATCTTGCCTTTGACTGCTGACAATGTGCTATGCAGACTGGACATGCAGGACACACAGGGAAAAGACTGTTGAACTTTGCCAAAACAAGGCAGGACAGTTCTTCAAAATTCCTGCTTCATAGAAGAATCTGCCAGATACTCTGCAGGACACAGAGGAAAGTGACTGATGAACTTTGCCAAAACAAGGCAGGACAGTCCTTCAAATTTCCTGCTTCACTGAGAAGTCTGCTCAATACTATGAGCCTATAGGCTAAAGATGGTTGCCTCAGTGTTTCAGAGGAACTTTGGGTGACTGTCCAGGCAGTCAGATGTCTCTGTCATTTCTAGAGTTTTGGAAGTTGTTTGCAATGCACTTTTTGTTTACTTAAATAATATTACATCCTTCTGGGTCTTTGGTGGAGTTGAAGACTAGATAATTACAGTTGCAGTTTTTCTTAGTTATAATAGAAAGTAAATTATGTGAAAACTTTGGATTTACTAAGATAGGATAGATAATGCATAACTTTCTTTGACTATGCTAACTACAAATGGACAGAATATTGTAAATGTAATTCCTACTTGGTGATTGTTTTGTTATACTATGTTAAAGTTAAAACCTTTCTTTTTACTTAGACAAAAAGAGGGAAATATAGAATATTGTTTTTAAGATGTGTTACTTTTGTTTATGTTGCATTTGTTTAACTCTGTGAAGCTGTGTTACTTTGCCTCTCTACAACACCTGATGGTTTAATAAAGAACTAAATGGCCAATAGCAAGGTAGGAGAAATGATAGATGGAGCTGGCAAGCAGAGAGAATATATAGAAGGAGAAATCTTGGAGAAAAGGAAGAAGGAACAAGAAAGGAAGGAGCGAGAGAAGGAGGTGGACTCCAGCAGCCAGCCACCCAGCTACATAGCAAGCCATTGAGTAAGAGTAAGATTTATAGAAGTAAGAGATAGTAAAAGCCCAGAGGCAAAGGTAGATGGGATAATTTAAGGTTAAGAAAAGCTGGCTAGCAACAAGCCAAGCCAAGGCTGGGCATTTATAATTAAGAATAAGCCTCCAAGCTGGGTGACAGGCCCCCCAAAAGAGTAAGTAAACCCCCAACAACAATACAGGGGCCAGAGAAATGGCTAAGCATTGGCTGCCCTTCCAGAGGACCTGGGTTCAGTTCCCAGCACCCAGATGACAGCTAATAATGGTCTGTAACTCCAGTTCCAGAGGATTCTATACTCTTTTCTGGTCTCTCTATACACTAGGCATTCACATAGTGCAAAGATATACATGTAGGCAAAACACCTACACACATAAAATTTTTTTTAAATGTTTATTTTTTTAAAAAAGAGATACAAACTTCACCAAGTTTATGTTTTGGTCAATGGTCAGATGTTGGTATGGACCCCAAGCTTTTAGAACAAATACCATTTCCTGGAAGATGCTTTCTAAAACTGGTTTTAAGATAGGCACGATGGTGCCAGCCTGCAAACCCGGGAGACTGAGGCAGGAAGACAGCAAGCTTAAGCTACGAATAGGCTATAGAGCAAGTGCAAGGTCAGTCTGGGCAACTCAGCAAATCCTACCTCCAAAACATAAGGTATGGAGTGTGGGATGGGGTGCTGTGAATATGGCTCTGTGGTAGAGCATTTGCCTAGCATGTGTAAGGCCTTGGGTTCTATTAGGGTGTGTGTGTGTGTGTGTGTGTGTGTGTGTGTGTGTGTGTGTGTGTGTGTGTGATGTGATGTGTTTGGACTAGTGATATAGCTTATCCTTGTAACCCACAGGATGGAAAAAAACAAATGATAGCTGTGATTATTTTTGTACCTCCACATATGTGTGTGAGTGCTTCCTCTCTCTCTCTCTCTCTCTCTCTCTCTCTCTCTCTCTCTCTCTCTCTCTCTCTCTCTCTCACACACACACACACACACACACACACACACACCAAATAACTTTAAAAGCAAATTTTACATTTATTTGCTCCATTTACATTTAGTAACTCCAATTTCAAGGGCTCCATCACCCTCTTCTGACCCCTGAGGGCACCAGCCATACACATGGTACACAACATCCATGCAGACAAAACACTCATGCACCTAAAATTAAATAAAATACTCTGACAAAAGCAGCGTAGAGAAGAAAAGGTGATGATTCCAGTTATAGTCCATCATGGTGGGGGAGTCAAGGAAGAAGCAACCTAAGGTAGGCGGTCATGTCACATCATGGTCAAAAACAGAGAGCAAGATCTGTGCTCAGTCCACTGTCCCCATCAGTAACTAGTCCTAGATCCCAGTCACAGAGTGGCCCCATGAATAGCAGTCGAGTCTTCCCACCTCAATTATACAAGCAAGATAATCCCATCCCCCAGACCTGCCCACAGGCCAACCTAATCAGAGGCTTTCTTTCCAGATGGTTCTAGATTGTGTCAAATTAACAATTAAAACTAACTGTCATGGCTAGCTAGATGACTCAGTAGGTAATGTCACCTACCACCAAGCCTAACAGCCTGAGAACGGACCCCCAAAAGTTGTCCTCTGACCTCCACAGGACACCATGATAGGCACATGTGTGCATACTCACACACAAATAAGTGTAACCTTAAATTATTAAGGTATTTGAATTATATACAAACTGGACTGTTTTGAGTGTGTTTTTTAAATCACATTTGAGGTTTAGGTTTCATATCCAATGTCAAAAATGTTCCTAAGTGACAAAATTCCATCGTCTGTCACTATTGAGCAGGGTGTGGAAGAGATTGCTGCTTCGGAGTAAATATATTTGGGGGTGCTATAATTAGTCCTATTCTTGCTCTGAAAATGGAAAGGGATCAGGGGCTCCACATGAGTGACACTTAGCAGCAGCTGGAAGAAGAGGCTCCCTCCTGCCCTCCAAACCCAGCAGAGAAGGGTTAATGGAACAGAACGCTTTCGCAATAATAGCTGTTTCTCTGCTCTTGAATTGGCTTTTACTTTGATGCGCTCATTTTTTTCTCCCAAATGTCAAACCTATTATTGTCAACAACCCCTTAGGGCATGTTAGACAGTCACATTAAGTGTGTTGTGGACACCCCCGTGTGTGAATGGAAAACATCTGCACCTCCTTTAAATGCTGAGGATCATCAGGCTAGAGCTCGGGCCCTGTGTGTTGCGCTCTGACGAGAAGTCTTACAGGTGTGTTGGCTGAAAGGCATTAGCTCTTCATACTTTCTCAATATTATCCTCTGTTGCAGAAAATGGTTACAATAATAATCAAGAGAACAATAGCACTTATTTCAAAAGCCAAAGAGCAAAGACTGTGTCGAATAGCATGTGTTCTACTGAGAATGGTTATGCAAAGTGTATACATCACTCATCCTGTCAAATCAGACATTCCGGTGGTATTCTCTCTGACTGCATTCCACTGCTTTCACACTCGGCAATTAAGCCACCCAAGTAGTGACATGTAGATGCTGGCTGGGCTCTGCTGAATGCTGTGAGCCTGGTGCCATAGAGAACTCAGTAAAATACCTCACCCCACATGCTTCTCATGCTTCTCTAGGCACCCCAGGGGTTGTGGTCCACAAGCAGACAGAGGGTTTACAGTGCATTGCCTGTTCCCTGGGGGCTAGTGCATTCCAGAGTCAACTGAAATCTGGAGACAGAATCACCTTCTCCAGCACCGCACCAAACTGTCCGGGCTGAGCACTACAGTCAGGAAGGACGGCAGTCAGAAGCCACAAGAGCGCTAAGGTCGCCGCCCCCAGCCTCTCAAGGCAGTGAGAGTGCTTCTATCTGTGGGGCTTGACACTCAATAGGACTCTTGTGACTGAGTACTGTTTGTGTTCATATCACGCAATTTTTATTTCTTGGGATAAGTGCACTGAAACTATCATTACCATCAAGAATCAGATGAAAATGAAAAATTCAAACTATCTTAGCAATGCAAAATGAGTAATACCAGTCACATCTCTGCTTTCTTAAATTTTGTTTACTTTGATTTCCCATTGAACTAAAAAAAAAAAGGTACAGCAGCTTACTAAAATTTATATTTATAAAATTTATGTTTTTCAGGCTTCTTACACTGTAAAATATATATATATGTATATAAAATTTTGTTCGTTTGTTTTTTGAGATGGAGTTTCTCTGTGTAGCCTTGGATGTCTTGGAACTCCCTCTGTAGACCAGGCTGGCCTCGAACCCATAGAGATCCCCCTGCCTCTGCCTTCCAAGTGCTGAGACTAAATGCATGTGCTTTTAAATACCAGGCTTCCAACTGCTCTTTATTCAAATAAGGGAATCAACTTGGATGCAGTTTTCCTCTTAGCCACGCCCACTTACACCTTTGTCTTCTGAGAGTTCACGTGATGATGGAAGGACGAACGGATGCCGAAGGTTTACATTTTACAGGCTTCCCCTTTGGCATTTCTTTTTGTGCCTAGACACCAGGGCTAGCCAGAGGAAGCGTCTAGAGAACTGCCTCTCAAGCTTGCCCTTCCCAGAGAGTTCCTGGTACACAGTCTGTCTCTCTGCCCACAGCCTCATGCCTAGGAGTAACTAGCTCAACTAGACACTCAAGCAGAAAGGCCTTCTCAGTGGACCCCAAGGAAAAGAGCTCATCAGGAAGTGCTCCTCCCATCTTCGCTGAACATGACTCCTTTTCCTGTCCCAGAAAGGCAATAACCAATAACATGGCTGGTCAGTAAATAGCACTTTGGGATCTACTATGCTAAAGTGGGAGTCCCATAAAACAGAACACACACTGTTCGCCAGACTACCTGGGTTTAAGTCTTCATTCTTAAGAGGGTTTTTCTGAGCCCAGAAAGGTTAAGAAGCGCACTAAGACAGTGATTTTTCTGAGCTATTCGATCACCATCCATCATCTGTCACGAAACCAAGCGGACAAGCACATGTCTGGGGTACCTGTTTGTTCTCGGAAAGCGTTAGAGATTATTCCAAAGAAGCACCTTCACGAAACATAAAACCAAAACAGACCGCCCGAAGTTCCAAGAGGAAGCATGACAGAAAAAGCCAATTTCTGTAGTCTTTGAGAGAGGAGGTAGGAAAACCCAGCTAACAAAATAACTAAGAACCCCCAATCCCAACAATGATGGAACAGGGCAAGTGTCCCTAGCTCCAAAAGGAATAAGTTGTTTCAGAAGGCAGCTGTATTTAGGAACATACAGATTCCCGTGAATGCAACAGTTTCTCTTTTGGGGAAACTAAGCAAGATTTTTGAGCTCACAGCCTCCCCTGCTTCTAGTTCTGGGCGACCATGCTGATTTTTCAGTCCTTGACAGGAAGTGGTTTGGGAGGCCCCAGGCAAGCTCCTGTGAGAGGACTGCAGATTCAAGCTTTGCCCTCCTCGCTCGCCAGTCGGATCTCTGCATCTTTCCCTCAAGGGTCAGACCCGAGTGGTAAAACTGTAGAAATGAAAGCTGTCGCGAGTCCTGTGGCACAGCTTCAAGGTCCCTGAACATCCTATTTTTGACTCTGACAAGACAGGAGTCAAAAAGTCGAAGCAAGAAGCTGGTGACACCATTTCCACTACCAGGGCACGCTGGCATCTAATGGCTTTGCCTCTTGAACCTTCCTTCCAAGATGACTGCAAATAAGGCATCCTAAAGCATATGATGGTGGAACCATCAGTGAAACCGTGCACTTCTATCAAAAGGGGTGAATGCAGGGCATATTGTGTTTTCCCCAAGGTCTTGGAAATCAGGATAAGTAAGGCATATTTAGGTAATGCTAACAAATCTCATGGGAAGGTGGCAAAAAAACCAAAGAAGATATTTCAAAAAAACAAATAAACAAAACATGAGAGGCACAGTCCCAATGCATCCTAGGAAACTTTTTCTGAAAGCTAAAGAAGCAAAAAGCTCATAAATAGAAAGAAAACTCATGTGGCTTTCTCTGTTGTATTCAGTTCAGGACCACAGCGTGTGGGCCAGCACATCATATTCTGAGCAGGTTTCTCCCTTCAATTAGTCTTCTCTGGCATGGCCCTCACAGACACACCCAAAGGTATGCTTAATTAATGTCCCATGCATTTTTAATCCTATCAAGTTGGCAATCAGAATTAACCATCACACAAAAGTATCAGTAGATCTAGCTAATATATTTTAAAAGTTTCTTTAAAATCCAAATCTCAGAGCCTGGGCATTATAGCACACGTCTTTAATCCCAGACCTTGGGAGGCACAGGCAGGTAGATCTCTGAATTCAAGGCCAGCCTGGACTACAGAGTGAGATCCTGTCTCAAAAACAAAACAACCAAAAATCACACCTAAGGATAGAGCATATATAAGTCCCCTGGATTCAAACCCCAGCACCGGAGAGAGAAAGAAAGAGAAGAAAATGATCCATCTCTCAAAATAGCCAGCAGCATGCTACTCTGGTTTCCTAGAATGACAGATCAACAGAGCTGGGAAAACATTCAGGAGGAGTCATTTCAGCACCTATTTATAGATGAAGGCCCTGAGACCCACGCAGACTGAAGGGCGCACAGGAGCATGAACTAAACTCTCAGAGCTGAGTCCATGACTCTCAGCTTCATTTTATGAAGCCTGGTTATAATTTTAAAATGACAATAGTTAAAACAATTTCTGACCAGTTTATCTACAGATTACTCCTTGCCAGTTTGCTATCCAGTGGGTTTTTTTTAAGTAGTGATTCAAGATAGTAACATAGAAATTTAATTCCCCCTGAAAACATAATAGTAACAACCATAATTATACATATGGATATAGTATATGCATATAAAATTACTTTCTTGCCCTACAGTGCCAAATGTGTTGCCTAGATTCCTCATCTGCCTTCTACACTAAAACCTAAATTAAAAGCAGTTTCTGTCTTTTAAGAAAATGCTCTTTACAACCAGCCCCTAGAGACAGATATCCAAATAGGCTCATACTCACACCACAGAGCAAACACTCCTCCTCAGGGCATGCTAATACAGTTGATTTAGCCCTTCTGGAATGTACCTATATTAAACATGATATGACTGTCATGGCTGCACACACCTGTAGTCACAGCACTTGAGAGGTGGAGTCAGGAGGACCAGGAGGTTCAGATCATCCTCTGCGCATAATGAATTTGAGACCAGATTGGGCTACAAGAGACCCTACCTCAAAATGATGATGATGATGATGAGCCATGTATATCATCATATGCATATAGTCCCAGTTACTCGAGGGCTAACTGAGAGATCACTAGAGTTCATGGACAACATGGTGAGACCTAATAGCATTAAAAGAGAGAAAAAGTGGGAAAGGAGATGGAAGGGGGGAAGAAAGGTAATATACACCATACACACACATGTAGGCATCTTTTCAACTATTGTTAAGATTTGTTTATTTTACATATATGTGTGTATGTGTATAGGTATGTACACAATGTGTGCACTGCCTGCAGAGGCCAGAAGATGGCGTCAGATCCCCTAGAACTGGAGTTAGTGGATACAGTTGTGAGCCTCCATATGGGTGCTGGGAACCAGACCCAAGATCCTCTGTAAAAGCAGCAAGTGCTCTTAACTGCTGAGCCATCCCTCCAGCCCTGACCTTTTTGTTGTTGTTGTTTTTAGTTAAAAAAAAAAAAAAAAAGAAAGAAAAAGAAATGCTACTGAGAAGTGACACAAAATTCTGCTTGCCAATAATTGGTCCAGCTGGACACAAGATCAGAAAGCAAAAAGCCAGAAACAGAGAATAGAATAGACAATAACTAACTGTATCTTTCCTGATTGCATACACAACAGGTAATAAAGTACTAAAAGTTAGCCGGGTGGTGGTGGCGCACGCCTTTAATCCCAGCACTTGGGAGGCAGAGCCAGGTGGATCTCTGTGAGTTCGAGGCCAGCCTGGGCTACCAAGTGAGTTCCAGGAAAAGGCGCAAAGCTACACAGAGAAACCCTGTCTCGAAAAACAAAAAACAAAAAACAAAAAAAAAAAAAAAAAGTTTAATCCTAAAATGAACAAGGGTAAAGAAACTGAGTCAAGAACCAGCTTGGGATATTCTTGCTGTGGAACACTTGCCTGGCATGTGATCCTCAACAACACACACACAAAAAAAAAAAAAAAAAAAAAAAATTAAGAACACTGTTGGGGGCTGGAGAGATGGCTCAGAGTCAAGAGCATTTGCTGCTCTTGCAGAAGACCTGAATTTGGCTCCCAGTACTCAGGTCACACAGCTCACAACCACCTGTAATTCTAGCTCCAGGGGATCTGATGCCTTCTTCTGGCCTCCTAGGGAAGAACAATGTACTTGAGGATGACCTTGAACCATTGATCATCCTGAGTGCTAGAATCACAGGCATGTGCAACCATGCCCAGATTATGCATGTGGTGCTGAAAATCAAACCCAGGGCATGGTGTATGCAGGGCGATGTAGCATGAATCTTAGAGGGTCTTATTAATAAAATAAACCCGGAGCCAAGTATTGAGGTGAATGCTGGAAGATCAGAGAGACGGAACAAACCACAGCTAACCTCACCTGGTCAACTTCTCAGCTGATCTTGTTTCCTCAGACTGGAAGCCTCTGTGTCCTGATATCTGAATGGCTCTCAGCTGAACTGTGCTGCTAGAAGCCTGAAAGCTTAACCAGCCAAATGCCTAACCAGGCCAAATGCTTCTAGTTCCTGGTCCTCACGCCTTATATACCTTTCTGCTTCTACCATCACTCCCTGGGATTAAAGGCTCACTCCCTGGGATTAAAGGCATGTGTCATCATGCTTGGGTATATCCTTGAACTTCTGCCTCTGGAATGCTAGGATTAAAGGCGTGTGCTACCACTGCCTATCCTAAGTATCTAGTGGCTTTTCTGTTCTCTGACCCCAGATAAGTTTACTAGGGTACACAGTATTTTGGGGAACACAAGGGCATGCTCTCTACTAATAGAAATATACCCCCAGGTCAACTTCAGAGATCCCTTCTAATCTTACAAGCCACTCTAATCATACATGCCCCTGTCACACACCTGGCATCAGCAGCTTTCCTTAGCCTCAAAGGGAAATCCCACAACCCCTTTCTTGAATCCTTGACTCTAAAGCCAGAATCACATGGCTGAAGTTGCCAAGTTCTTCTGCTTGTTGGAGCTGGAACTTGGCCCCCTCATTCAAATATGTTTTCACCAGTTTTCTGTTTCCTATGGTTTTCTTCACTGCTTAAGCTTTTAATTCCTTTTTATACATTGGAAGCTTAACTGGGTGGGATCTTGCCCTGAGGCCACCACTCCCTTTATTCCATTTAGCATCAGGCTTTTCTTTAAACTTTGTATCTCCTTGAACACTAGATTTGACTCCATTTCACTTCCTGGTGTTTCTTTTCTCCTCAAACTGTACATTTTGTATTTTTCCTTGCTCAACTTGCTCCTTTTCATTATAGATCTGCATAAGAGTAACCATTAATAACCATATGACAGTGTCAATACCAGGCTGCCTTGAAATCTCCTCTGCCAAAGCTATTAATCCAAAACAGCTTCAGGCAAATTTTCTGGACAAGGGCATAAAGCAGTCACGTTCTTCACCAAAATATCACAAGAATGATCTATAGGCCACTTTACTAATATTCTTCTCTGAACCTCTTGAACCAGACAATCATAATCTATATTGCTCTTAGTACCATTGTCTTCCCTGCTCCTACAAGTATGGCCTATTAAGCCCCACTTAAAGCATTCAACTGCTTTCCTAATCCAAAGTCCCCAAATCCACATTCTGCCAACAAGAAGCACAGCCAGCCCTGTCACAGCAATACCTCAGTCCCTGGTACTAATTTCTGTCTTAGTCGATATTGTATTGCTGTGAAGAGGGACCATGACCACAGCAACTCTTATAAAGCAAAAAAATTTAATTGGAGCTTGCTTACAGTTTCAGAGGTTTAGTCCATGATCAGCACGGCAGGAAGCATGTGGTACACAGGCAGAGAAGGAGCTGAGAGTTCTACATCTGGATCCACAGGCAGCAGGGAGAGACTGACACTGGGCCTGGCTTGAGACTTTTGAAACTCCAAAGCCCACACCAGTGTCACACTTCCTCCAAAAAGGCCACACGTACTCCAACAAGACCACCCTCCTAATTCCTCTCAAGCATAACCACTCCCTAATGACCAAGCATTCAAATATGAGTCTATGGGGTCATTCATATTCAAACCACCACACCATAGCCCTAGCTTTTGAAGTTAGGACCAAGTACAAGAGGATTCTACATTGGTTCCATTAGCAATACTAAAATTGAGATTTTTTTTCTCTTAAAATATAGAACAATAGGCCGGGCGGTGGTGGCGCACGCCTTTAATCCCAGCACTCGGGAGGCAGAGCCAGGCGGATCTCTGTGAGTTCGAGGCCAGCCTGGACTACCAAGTGAGTTCCAGGAAAGGCGCAAAGCTACACAAAGAAACCCTGTCTCGAAAAAAAAAAAAAAAAAAAAAAAAAAAAAAAATATAGAACAATAATAATATTTGTAACATTCAAATAAAGAAGTGTTAATTTGAAAACACTTTATAAAAGGAGTGACTCTTGGTTGTAGAGTTTTTATTTTGCTTTATCTTATAGCATCTAATCCCAAATAAGGTCATTCTTACTAATTAGTTGAGATAGGACATCTCAAACACTCTTAATCATTCAGACTTCATAGGAAACATTTTTGTATGTTTTATTTATTATTATCAATTGGGGGGAAGGGCTCAAGGCAGGCTTTCTCTATGTAACAGCCCTAGCTATCCCAGAATTTGCTTTGTAGACCAGGCTGGCCTCAAACTCACAGAGATCCATCTACCCTTGCCTCTCAAGTGCTGGGATTAAAGGCATGCACCACCACACCCGGCTTTTTGTGTGTCTTACATAACATGGAAAATAGTGTATTTTCCTCTTTAAGAATGGAAAATGTGAAATTTGAAACAGGATTCCTAGGCTGAGCATGTAGCTCAGTAGTTAGAGTGCTGGCCTAGCATGGAAGAGGCTCTGAATTTGGTCCCCAGTTCTACAAAATAAAAAATAAGAAAATAAATAAAAATTTCAAAAGTTTCCCTTTACCTTTTAACAAAAGGAAGAATTTGTAGCAAGTCACTTAGGCCCAAAATACTTTATATTTAAATCACACCCATTATGCTGTTAGAAAAGCTACATTTGAGACCTGATGAACAAAAAAAAAAAAAAAAAAAGAGTCCGGATTAGTTAGCAGTCAACTGGGGTAGACACTGGAATGTATATTGTGTAACTAAATTCCTCTCTCCTCCACAAATGATGACCGTCTCTTCCTCCGCTTAAAGTAAAGAAAGGACACTCCTGCTTTTCTATCGTCTGCAGAGCTCACTTTAGAAGGCCATGTGTGAAAGGAAGCCTTTATATTTGCATACACCTAAAGTTTCTCAACTGTGTTGCAAAGATCTGATTTTAAACACATTCAGGGCAGAAGATGATGCCAAGCCATAAATTACATATACCAGTCATTATTTCAGAAAATGTGGATATAATGTGACATAATTCCTGCTTGTCTATGTGTTTTTTCCATGAACACTGTACAAACCAGCACTGGACCCAGAGACTTTCTCAACTGCAGCTGTTTGCAACTAACTTGAATCATTATAACTGAAAAGGCCTCTTACATGATCGAAACCCAAAGCACAGTGTAGGGCATTGTCCATTCATCAACATTATAGAGAAGCAGGGATTTGTTTTGAAAATAAAGGTCTGCCTAAAACCCCAAGTCATTAAGTCAGAAACTAAATTAAAGCCTGATAGTGGTGAAATAGGAGCTTAGAAAGAACTGGAGAAATGGGATCATTAAGGCTTAAGTTTTCTAACTACCTATGTTAACCAAGGTAACCTTAAATTAGAAGCATTTTTCTCCCTTCCAGGAAAACTGTCTCGTCCACACAATTAAAGAGTTAGATGAGAGGAATGAATCCCAAGCAGAAGGGCATGTCAGATTACCTAGGGGGCTTTGCCACACACACATACCGACCCATATGGCACATCTAGTAAACCAGAAGGCTTCGGAAGTATTCTGAAAATATTCCAAAGAGGGGTTCTGAAGCTTCTAAAAATCTCTTTAATCTCTAAGTGCCCACATTAATTAATGGACCCAGTGAGGAAAGAGATCTGTAGCACTGAATAGTTAAAGCCCTGAAAACAATAATAATTTATTGATTACATGGTGGTCTAGTGGTAAGAAAGAGCCACATGTGGCCTCCATCTTGGTATACAGCTGTTAGGAAAGCTTCAACAGCAGACTTGTATTTCACAAGTGGTCCTCTGTAGAAAGGAGAATGGGCTCTGGCCTGTTTCCACTGGTGCTTCTACAAGGCTTTCCTCCAACGTTTCTGTGCGTGTGAGTTGCCTCTTACCCTTGCAATCAAGGTCGTCCAGCTCACATAGTTTCTGCTGCCTAAAGCCAGCTGGTACAGACCAGGACTGCTCAGGGTAGCACCTTGTCTTTCTCTCAACCAGCATTTTTAGAGACTGTGACTCTAGCATGCAAAAACACATATATCAATCTAGCTCAGTGGTTCTCAACCTTCCTAATGCTGCAACCCTCTAAAGGAGTTCCTATGGTGTGGTGACCCCCAACCATAAAATTATTTTGTTGCTGCTTCATAACTGCAATGTTGGTACTGTTATGAATTGTAATTTAAATATCTGATATGCAGGGTATTGGATATGTGACCCCCAAAGGGGTCTTGACACACAGGTTGAGAACCACTAGTCTAGTTTGTTGATTTGTTACTCTTTCCCATGTCTACTTGCTTCAATAATTTTACTGCATGTGCATTTTAGGTGGTAATTTTGGTAAATGTATATTTTAAATTTCTGTTAATAAATGAAAATATTAAACTTAATTACACAATCAGGTTATAGTTTTATAGTAGGCAAATGAGTTAAATAAAAATCAATTGAACAAAGTTAAAGCTATAATGACTAGATCATTTATTCATGGTAATTAGCAAGCCAGGAACATGTAAGAATAAGGTATAATAAAACCTGGAACTAAATTTAGCTGTAAGCAATATCTTTTAACTGCATAATTTCAGTAGGCTATTTTTAAAAAAAGTATTTATGGTGAGATGTACAAGATTCACAGCCAGTAGGACTCAGTAACTTCAATATGTCAGCTTGCTCTGTGATGACTACTTTCAGTTGTCAATTTGACTGTGAGGGTGTTTCCAGATAGGATGGGAAGGAGAAGGTAAGGCTACCTGAACGTGGGTGACATCATCTCAGGAGTTGGGATCCTGAAACTCAACAGAAGGCAAAAAGAGGAAAGAAAGCTGAACAGAGACATGACTCTGCTTTCTGATCCGCCTAGATGTGAACAAGCAACCTTTCACTGCTAAGGACAGAGCTGTCCCTTGAACCATGCGCCAAAATAAAATTTCTTTTTCTCTCTTAAGTTTCTTCTCGTCAGGCATATGGGTAAGGAGGGAAGAAAGCAACTAATACCTCCTCCAAATTGAAGTCTGGAGATTCTGTGTCATCCAAATAAAAACAAAGGGTCACAAAATTAATTCAAAGACTTGTAGGAAGTGCGTCATACTGAGCTGGGAGAAGCCTACCCAAACCCATCCCAAACCTGCCTCTACCAACATAGTTAATTAAGTCCTGGATAGAATGCAAGTAAATGCTTTTCATAAAAAGCAGGGCAAAAAGCTAGTCAAAGGAATCCCCCAGAAAGAAAGAACTTCAAAACCTACAATGTTGGTTAGGAATTGAAACCCAGCAGACACATAATAATGGGATATTGACTTGGGTGTAGGACTTACCTGTCGCATGGACCTAGAATTAAGCCCTATGTATAAAATCAGGAGGGAGCAAGGACTAAAAAACCTTTCTCTGTTAAATGAAGCCACATAAAGCATCCCACTCACCCTGAGCCAGAACCACTGGGGAGAAATGAGAGATTTAAGGCTGTTTGGTGTACAAGAAAGACTTCAAATGTACTCTCAATTATAAGGCTGAAAACTAAGAAACCACGTAGGCCTTGACAAATATAATAAAATGTGAACCTGTACCATAAGAACACACACACCCTCTCCAACACAGGATACGGGAGCTCCCTGTGAAAAAGAGAATTAGCAGATAAGATAAAAGGAAGAATTGGCACCATTGAAAGTAGTTGATACGGCACTAACAATGTTAATGCTTTCAGAACTCAGCAGTGGCTGTCTATGATTCCCAGCGCTGGGGGCCGTGGGGGAGGGGTGCAGCAAGATCACAAGTTTGAGGTTAGCCTGGACTACGTCGTAAGGTTCTCTCTCACAAAACAAAGCAAAAGCTGAGCATAGTGGCTGTCTTAGTTAGGGTTTCTATTGTGATGAGATACCATGACCAAAAGGAACTTGGAGAAGAAAAGATTTATTTCCCTCACAGTTCCATATAACAGTTCATCATCAAAAGCGATGAAGGCAGGAACTTGAGGCAGGAGCTGATGCAGAAGCCACAGAGGGCTGCTGCTTACTGTATGGCTTGCTCATCATGGCTTTCCATGTAACTTAGGACCACCAGCCGAGGGACAGCACCACCCACAATGGGCTGGGCCCTCTTGCACCAATCACTAAGAAAATGCCCCCTACAGCTATTATCTTATGGAGGCATTTTCTCAGTTGAGACTCTGTCCTCTCTGATGACTCTAGTTTGTGTCAAGTTGACATAAAACTAGCCAACACAATGGCCCATGCCATTAATCTCAGCACTTAGGAGGCAGAAGGAAGCCAATCTCTGTGGGGTGAAAGCCAACCTGGTCTACATAGCAAATGCCAGGCCAGCCAGAGCTGCACAGTGAAACCCTGTGTCTCAAGCAAAAAAAGAAAATAACAAAAACAAAAACAAACAAACAGAAAACAAGGCCAAGATCAGCAGGTAAAGGTGCTTGCTTCCAGGATATGAAACCCCAGCACTTGGCTGCTTTGACGAGCTGAGACTGCAAACTCAGGTTCAGGCAGAGATGCTTCCATGCATAAGGTTGACAGCAATAGAGACAGATGCTGGATGTCAACCTCCAGCCTCCACATACACCTGCACAGTCATATGTGTGCACACCCACACACATGTGCTTACACACATACAAACACACACACACACACACACACACACACACACACACACACATCACATACCTATATACACAAGAAAGAAAGGAACATTTGTCACAGGTAGCAGCTGCATGGTGACAAAAGTCTTAAGTACTTACTACTCATCCCGTTCCAGCACTCCTTCTCTTACCTACGCTAAAGAGGGTGCACGGTGCATTTAAAAGGGCACTGCTGCAAACGGCCTTGCTCTCGGGATCCTAAGGGCACAGCAAGGACTTTCTCTAGAACCAGAAAACACCGAGTCAGGTCTCCATGCCAAGCTAGAGCCTCTCTTCCATCCTACACGACTCTAATCTCCTACTGGATCCAAAATTCTACTTCCCTGGAGTAAATTGTTGCACTGGTTCTCTGTCATCGTAAATACTTTTGTGTGCGGCGCACATACATTTTTCAAGTTGTAGGAACACATTGGGACTGTTGTTTGGATTGTCCCCTTGTTACTCATTTACCATTAAAAGACTTGAATTGGATAGTATTGCAAATCCTGTGAAGATAATCTGGAAGCTAAGCATTTACAGGCATTTTAAAATCCCCAGATGCCGAAAAGAGGAATTCATTAATGTTTGTTCTGGAGTTTGTTGGCTACGGGCACCATCCCTATTGTTTTACAGAAACAGGCTTTTTCCTAAAATTGATCAGTGGCAGGGCAGAAATGGTAAACCATTTATCTCAGCCTTTCATTGCTGCTGTGATTCTCTGGAAGCAGAAGAAGTGAAATGTCTTGTGTGCTTATTACACAGAGGCATTATGTCAGATCATTTCCCCAGCTGTGGAACAGATTGCAAAGCTCATTTTAAAATTTCCAAATGCATATTTAAATTGATTAATTAAAATGCTCCTAGCATTATTTTAAAGAAACAAAAACAGTAATCTTAGTGGCATTTCAATGGGTAAATTCATATGACAATCACTTCTGCCCTTCCTTTCTATTCTCTTCTCAGTCATACATCACTGAGAAGCCATTTGTGATTATTAAAATAAGCAAGCAGTCCTCATGTGGTACAATCAAAACATTATCAGTTTTCTCTGCTGCTGCTGCTGCTGCTGCTTAATTTTATGTGTCAACTTGACTGGATGAGGGGATACCCAGGTTGCTGGTAGAACATGCTGGATATGTCTGTAAAGGTATTTCTAGATGTTAGCATGTGAATTAGTACAGCAAATAAAAAGCATCCAGAGCAAAGCATCCTCCACCTGCTGCAGGCTTCAATTGAAGAGAAAAGCAAACCATGGCAAATTCTCCTCCTTCAGCTGAGACACCCACCTTCTCCTGCCTCGGACACTGGAGCACCTGGGTGTTGGGACTTTAGACTGGACTGAATTACAGTACCGGTTGCCTGGTCCTCCACTTGCCATCATAGATCAGGGGTCTTCTCAGCACCAATAACTGTGTGAGCCATTTCCCACAATAAATCTTCCCATATATATGACCATGGATATTCCATTGGTTCTATTGCTCTCAAAATCTCAAATTATATGTGGTTTGTTCTTTACTTGCCTTTGGATTAGATTCAGGACAGTTGTCATGACTTTTCTGATCATCAGAGACTCTTTAAGCCATTCCAAGTCAAAAATGTCAATCACAGTTCTGTTGCTGATGCACCCAATCTAAGGCAGCCCCTACTCTTCCAACTTGATATAAAGGATGACATCTGCCCTCCTCCTTCAGTCACAGCCTGATGTATGCTGCTTCCTGTATCAGGGAAGGTGGACATGGAAAGGCTTCTCTTTCCACATTGCTCATCTAGGTCCCCCAGTTTCTGATACTAATCTCTTATCTGGGAATAAGGTAGGAGGAGGAGCCAGACTCACTGTTGCATTCCTTTGATACCAGTACTTGGGAGGTAGAGACAAGTGGATCTCTGTGAGTTTGAGGTCAGCATGGTCTACATAGGAAGTTCCAGGCAAGAAAGAGCTGCATAGTACACACACACACACACACACACACACACACACACACACACACACACACACATATATATATAAAGATGAGGGAGTAATCAACCATCAAGTTCTCTCTTGACTAACACAGATGCAATGATCCAAGGCAGGCTGTGATCTGGGTGTGTGTGAATTTTAAGGATTGAAGTGAGGCCCTCACATATTCAAAGCATACATTCTACCACTCAGAGTTACAGTACCAGCCCTTAGTGAACTTTTTTTTATAGCTTTTCCATGGAGTAGGATATTGGCGGTGGGGATGGAGAGTGGTGAAGCAGGGAACCTACTCCATCCTCATCAGTAGGGGTGTGTCACCAGCAGAACCTTTTTGTGTTGATGGACATTTACTGCACTTTCCTCCATTTACACTATTGTGGTATAGGTGGCCCCCTTAACCATGACTTGAGATGACCCCAGGCTACCTCACTCTCCACCATGATCTATCTTTGAGAGCATCCTTGTGCTCTAGTCTATCAAACCATGGAACAATGTGCTTTCTTTCTATTGCTCTGCCATCATGGGAACCAGCACACAGGCTCTTGTTAACCTCCTCAGACATAAACCATGGATCCACTATTGCTATGGAATAATCCTTCTGTACACTGTGAAAATGGGTTGTTTTCACTGTTAATAAAAAGCTGATTGGCCGATAGCTAGGCAGGATTTTCAGAGCAGAGAGGATGCTGGGAAAGAGTCTGAGGAGTCAAAAACCAGACAGGAAGAAGCAACATGGGATGTTCATAGATAAGGTAAATGAGCCTCTGGGCAGCCCATAGATTAAAAAAAATGGGTTAAGTTGTAAGAGCTGGCTGGAGACAAGCCTAAGCTATTGGTCGAGCATTTATAATTAATAATAAGTCTCTGAGTGATTGTTTGGGAGCAGCTGCCAGGACACAGAGAAACTCTGACTACATACTATGCCTCTCAGTCTAGAGGGTACACAGCAAACACTTCAAGTGATCGACATAATCTCTTTACACTTAAAGAAGTACCTCTTATCCATTTCTTATGGTGCCAGGGTGTAGAGGGAAAACTCGAGTTCTCCAACTCTCTAAAAACCACCTCCTAATTATTATTTTCTTGGCCTCTCTAACCTTTATCAGATGGAAGTGGGCAATGAGCTGGCTGATTTCTGAATGATGCTTAACTCATGTCCTTGTGTTTCCTCTTCCAGGTCTATAATGTGTTCTTACCTCATTTTGGGCTGTGAATTCTATCTTGGGCTACAGCCAACAGGGACACTAAAAAGATTTCATTCTAATATAAAGTTGCATACATAATAACATTACCATCATTTGGTTCATTGTCTTTTCTCAGTTAAAAAAATTTTTTATTCTGTTGGCTAGAAAGTTCCTGGAAACAACATACAAAGAGTTTGAGCATCAATAATCCCAAATGCTCCAAAAGTCAAAACTCTGAATATTAACATGACATCACAAGTGGAAAATTCCATTTCTTACTTTACATGAAAGGTTGCAGTCAAAGCCCAGGTGCATTAAAAATGCCATATAAAAATACCTTCAAACTAAGTATGTCAAGCATATGTCTCTAAGTGAATTTCATATTTAGACGTGGCTCCCATCCCTAAGATATCAGCTGGAGTTTTTTTCCTGTCTTCATTATGAATTTGAATATTTGAAGATCTGAAACATTTCTTGCCCTATTCATCTCAGAAAGAGAATATTCCACCTGTAACCCAGGATAGGCTTACATTCCAACTCTGAGGGAAAGGCATGCCCAAGAGGTAGGTATACTAAAGTGGGTTAGCAGTTTAGTTGGAATCACAGAGGAGCAGAATTCACAGACAAGAGTCAGAATCCCCTCCCTCTGTCCCTTCCACCACACTGAAGTCTTGTTTTCATTCTCCCAGCCAGGGTTCCTCTTCTACAACAACACACAGTTAGGAAGAGTTACCTCCTCTCTGTCACCTGTCATAGCCAGTCAGTCACTGAGTCCTATTAACTCTATACAACTCTCCAACTAGCCCCTCCCCCATACCCTCTGCTTTTGCTTTCATTCATAGCCCTGCTAATTTTATCCCATGCCTTTTTAAGATAGGAAAGCGGATTAGACCTATAACCCAACGAGAAACCATCAGTAGAGGAGCACAGTTGGGAATGTCAGAGAGGGAAGACAAGCCATGAGGCATAATGACAGAAGAAAAGTTGGAAACTTAGGAAAAGGAGACAGTTCTGAAGGAAAGGGGAAACTTCACCATCTGAGAGACTTGTTTGGCAGTTCATTCAATTTGTTATAATCAAATTTTCCTTCTTTTCTGAAATAGGCTAATGTTAGATGGTGATATTTTAACACCCTTAATTGGCAATCTTAATTTTTCTTTGAAACAGGATTTTAGATTGTGGTATATATCCCAAGCTGGGCCTTGTACTCACTATTTTCCTCTTTGTTCATCTTCACATGCATCCATCCATCATCCATTCATTCTCTCTCCCTCTCTCCCTCCCCCTTTCCTCGCTGGTCCAAATGTACACACACACACACACACACACACACACACACACACACACACACTCCCACCATGGTGTGATATAGCTAAAAATCACATCAGCATCAGATCTTTGAATGTTGAACTCTTCACGCTAAACCAGTGTCTCTTCCCCATAAGCACTCTGTGTCCTATGGTGGTATTTTATTTGTACTGAAATGTGATTTTAATTGTATGTTAATAAATAAAGTTGCCCAGGGGTCAGAGCTATTAGAGCCATAGCAAGAGCGTGGCAGTGGTGGCGCACGCCTTTAATCCCAGCACTTGGTAGACAGAGCTAGGTAGATCTCTGTGTGTTCAAGGATACAGCCAGCATTGGAGACACACGCCTTTAATCTCAATACCAACCATAGAAGACCTGGAAGACTCTACAGACAGGCAGTTACAAGGCAGTCATGTGTTTGGGTTTGCAACCAATGAGAAGGCAGAATAGAAAGACTATATAAAGACATACACACAGGAAGTAGGTCTCTTTCCGGAGAGCTCTCTTGGCTGAAGAGGATCCCTGAAGCAGGAAGGGTAAGGCTCTTAGCTCTGATCTCTTGGCTTTCTTCTCTGAATCAATCGGCTCTGTGTTTCTTATTTAATAAGACTATTGGTTATACCTACAGTGTCCCGCATTCTATGTCCCGTATTCTATGTCCTGTGTTCTATGTCTCGTATTTTCTCACAATAACAAACACTGACTTGGGCAAAAAGATTTCTCTTCCAAAGTAGTCTAGATATATACAATAAAGAAAATGGGGCCTGGAGGTGGAACTAAGTTGGTAGTATTTACCTAGTAAGCACGGGCTTGATTCCTACTACCACAGAAACCTGGGTGTAGTAGAGAACACCTGTAATCTCAGCACTTGGGAGGAGTGGAGTCATGAGGATCTGAAGTTTAAGGTCACCCTTAACTACATAGCAAGTTTGAGGCCAGTCTGGGCTGGGGTGGGCTTTATGAGCCCTTTGTGCCAAAAAGAAAGAAAGAGAGAAAATATATGCCTTTCCCTGCTCTCATCTGCTTCTCGCTGTCTCTTTCCTCTGCAGTGGTAAAGCAAATCACAACTATTTTCAATGTTTCCTTCTCCTTCCATCTGGGCATGGAGTTAGTCAGAGAGGTCAATAACATGTGATGGAGCACATCGTAACTCCTAATTCTAGACTAACAGTGATGACTTCTTTAAGGCAGAGTGAACAGATTACAGATCTTAGGTGTACTCAGACAGCGTTAATCAAGCAGATTAAATGACAAAACCCAAAGCAACAGGCTAAAATGCATTAATTCACAAAATTAAAGATATTACTGGTGTATTTTTCTCAGACCCAGTAAGAAATATTTTTACAAAGCAATGACTCTCAACCCTATCAGAGTAATGTTCACTTTTATAACAAATATTTTGTAAGGTACTTCTTTACTATCTGGAAATGGAATGAATAAAAAATATAGTCAAACGTATACATATATATGCTCTCAAAATACAAATATAGCATCTTAACTATAATATCAAGGTATATGAGAGTCAATTGTAACATAGTGATTATCAGTTTCTTGTCTTGTTGCCGTGACAACACCTGGCAAGGCAATCTAAGGAAGGAAGAGTTCCTTTTCAGTCAAGGTTGATGATGCAGTCTATCACGACTGGGACCACACAATGGCCGAGCATGAGGCATATCGTCACATGGTCACATTGCTTCTGCAGTCAGGAGGCAGAGGGAGATGAATGCTGGTGCTCAGTTGATTTCTCCTTTCTTTTTCTTTAATCCAGGACTGTAGTGTGAGGGATGGTGCCACCCACATTTACAACACAGACACCTGCACGCATCTGCATAGACATACCTGGAGGGACGTCTTCCAGGAGGTTCAAAATCCAGTCCTGTTAACAATGATGATGAGCCATCGCATGGCGTGTGTTTTAATTTGTAACTGTTCTCAAAGAGCAGCATTAAAAGACAAGAAAACTTCTTAGGCTGGAAGGAAACATTACACAGTAGAGCAGTGGTTCTCAACCACTCAAGACCATTTAGGGCTCAAACAACCCTTTCACAGGGGTCACCTAAGACCATCAGAAAACACAGATATTTATTATGATTCATAACAGTAGAAAATCTACAGTTGTGGAGTAGTGATGAAAATAATTTTATGGTTGGGGGTCACCACAACATGAGGAACTACATTTTTTTTTTTTTTTTTTTTTTTTTTTTTTGGTTTTTCGAGACAAGGTTTCTCTGTGTAGCTTTGCTCCTTTCCTGGATCTCACTCTGTAGACCAGGCTGGCCTCGAACTCACAAAGATCCGCCTGCCTCTGCCTCCCAAGTGCTGGGATTAAAGGCATGCGCCACCACCGCCCGGCTGAGGAACTACATTAAAGGGTTGCAGCATTAGGAAGGTTGAGAATCACTGCTCTAGATACTTGTGTTTAGAGAGCAGTGAAGAGTACATTAATTAGTCACCAATAGGTATCTAGTGCATCCTCAAATTTCTGAAAATTATAAAGAAAAAAATTTTAAACATCTTGATTATTGGGGGGTCCACTTTATCTTGGAAGCACATTAAATGTGGTTGTTTCTAAGTATTAAATCAATGCCAGGTGGTTGAGTTCCATTGAATGCATCTAAGATGAAATATACAAATATATGAAGGCCTTATAAAGTCTTTTCAGAATTAGGAAATATCTCAGAAGCTCCAAATGTGCATTATGGTGATATTTTGTTTGTGCTCTAACAAATAAAGCTTGCCTGGAGACCAGAGTGCAGAGCTAGCTACTAGAAGCCAGGTAGTGGTGGTACACACCTTTAATCCCAGCACTTGGGATCAAATGCCTTTGATCCCAGCACTTGGGAGGCACATGTTAATCCCAGCACTTGGGAGGAGGAAACAGGAAGTGATATGGCTGGGTGAAAAGAGGAAGTGATAAGACAGGGTAGAGACAAGAGCTCGCCCCTTTCAGTCTGAGGATTCCTAGAGGTAAGAATCTTTCCGGTGGCTGACAGCTCTGCTTCTCTGATCTTTCAGCTTTCACCCTGATATCTGAATCTGGGTTTTTATTATTAAGACCAACTAGAATTTGTGCTACAGTGCACAGCACCATCATCTATAGACCACACAGCATCTTGTACTCTTAGGGAAGTAGTGGGACATGTTAAAAGTAGTACGCATCCTTGATGAAGGTGCTAACTTCTCTGGATGACAGCTCTATTTCTATTTAAAGAGGGTAATGGTTGCCTCTTTAGGGATCTGTAGCTTTTTTCCCTTTGTGAATAAGTGTTTTGCCTGAATATACATCTGTGTACCACATGCATGCCTGGTGCCCATAGAGGCCAGAAAGGCATCAGATCCCCTGGAACCAGAGTTACAAATGATTGTGAGCTGCCATGTGGGTGCTGGAAATCAAACTCAGGTCCTCTGGAGGAGCAGCCAATGTTCTTAATTGCTGTTTCTCTAGCACCTAAAGATACTTCTTAATGCATATAAAGTACCTCAATAAATGGTAAATAATTGTGCTATGGCAAGAATATTTAAGTTTTATATGACCTCTCAAGATTGAATTCAATCCTTTTAATGCCACATATCAATAAGTATTTTATAACTAGTAAGAAAAATATTAAACACCAGGACCTCAGGTCCATTACTACCCTATTGAACTCATATATAAATTCATTTCAAGTGAACAATCTGGAAGATAAAGATTTTGAAGGATAGAAACATAAGGAATGGACTTTTAAAGGACAGGCCTCAATGAGGTAGAGGTCCAAAGGAAAGAAACAAGGATTATTTCTATGATTTCAGACTAAAAACCCTGTCCTAAAAGGTAGTCATTATCCTCTTTATTTAGAGCTGTGATTCAGAGAAGTTAGCATCTTCATCAAGGATGCACACCACTTCCTGACGAGTGCAGGGTGCTGGATGACCTATAGACGATTGCATTGCATGTATTTGGGGCTATCTGAGGTACAGCATAATTCTGAAAAGTCATTATAAAGTATCCATGTTTTTATAATTCAACTTACACACACTTAATGTCCACATCAACTGTCCAAGATTGATGTAATGCTAAGACAACTACCATATTTAAAGGGACTTAAAGAAGCTGAAGGCTACCCACCCTTGAGTGATTTGCAGGTTCACAAAGCCTTGCTCTTTCTACACCCTATCTTACTCTCTTGCCCATCTTTATTCATCTGTCTTGAGGTACCCTTTGTCTTCTGCCAGCCAGTTCAAGTAGTCCCCACCCAAGATAATGGAAGTCCTAGGGTGTTAGTTTCAAGTAGCTTGGTGCCTTTGTAAATGACCTACATTTGCTATGTTGAGTTTCATTGGAAATCTAGTGAGATTAGCAACCTACTCGACAGCTGTTGCTACCCTGTGGAATTCATATATAAATTCATCTCAGGTATACAAAAATCCTCATTACTTTGAGAACTGGAAAGATGTAAAACTTAATGCCTAGTCTCAAAGATTGGATTATGGCAATGAGCACTTTGGTATTCATCTGTAGAAAAGAATGATTAAAATCGGGATGAATTCTGAAGTGCCCTTCCAGCTTTAATACCTGTGACTCTGTTATTTCTACATCCTTGAATCATTGAATAATTAACATGGCACAGTGAAACAAGACAAATGATGCAGCCTGCGTAGGGCTATTCTCTTTGTGACCAAAGGTACTTCTTAGAATATTGAGTTAAAAATGCAACTGCATTCTGCAACCTATACAATTGTGTTCTAATTGATGGGAGGGGAAAAAATGTCAATCCAAAGTGCCAGCCATTCCTCTGTGAGCTAGCGTGGCAGAAAGAGAATGTGTGGGGTCAGTGAAGCATCGAGTTACAGACTAAATTAAAGGTCTGCAGAATGGTGGTAGGGTCTAATCATCCACAGTCGGAGGCTGCCAGAACTGGATCTACCGTTACTCTCAAGACTTGCAGAAGGCTGTGCACACAGCTGGCCAGGGGCTTTAAACATCTTTTTCTCTTCTTTCAAGGACTTCTAGTTCCAAATAGATCTTTATGGAATTATTTTCTTGAAGCTCTTAGTTCTGTCAAATTAAAATTTCCATGAAAAGTGATCAAAACCTAGTGCTTAAATGTCCCACCACAGAGAAAAATATTGTGGTTTTGGGTTCATATTAAAAACATGTGTTACATATATAATTATGGAAGTCTCAGAACTAATGTGTACAACATACATAAAACCTTTGGGGAATAACTTTTGCCTCACCAGTAGAACTTGTAGCTTAATACTATGCTCTGTCTATAACCATGCCATCAAAGGAGCGCTTTGCAAAGGCCAGCTAGCAATGGGCATTTCTGCATGTGCCGCAATCAGCCCTCAAACAAGGATCTACGGGAATAAAGTGAGGTCAGTTTTGAAATTTACGGCATTTTCAGGACTTGGTTGGGCTGAATCATGTGCATCTGCACTAGTTTTCCTTAGGGAAAGTTAATTTTAGAAAGGAGAGAAATTTTGCCAGGAAAACAATCACATTGGCTCAATAACTAGACAGCGTCGTTTCTCAAATGTTCAAAAGGCTTCACGGCTTCACAGTCTCTAGTCTGTCCTTAATATTCTTGAAAGCAGGTACCAAGCATCATCCCTATTTCACCATATCTCGTTCTATGAAAAGAAATAAGTGCTTTAATATCGTATCTATTTGACAATATGTTAATTAGCCATTCCCTCAGCTCTTCAGAAGACACAAATAATCTCTCTTTCCCCTGATAGTTAGCCTCTGGTGACTTCACAGGTACTTAGAACGGCTCAGATACATAGAAGGATGCATGAAAATTAGCTGATGTGCATCTGTGACAACATGCAAAGTTTACAGGACAGTCAGAGTAGAAGACCTGGGCTCACATAATCGGGAACATTAGCAGGATTTGGATCACTTTACACGATCGTTCCTTCTTTTGTTGCCTGGCAATTGGTCTGTCTGAGTCTTTTGCCTTTAAGTGAGCAACAAGTGAACCAGCCAAAGGCCTGCATTCCATCCTTAACAAAAATGAAGGGACAGTCAGAGGAAGATTTTCTGATTCCCTGCAGGATAGACCTCCGCCCTTTTCAGCACGGAGTATTTATGAGGAAATGATTACATTTTAAAAACGAGACATTTTAAATCTGGTCTCTTAGAAGTATGGCATTTTCCCCTAATCCTGTATCTGAGTTTCTGAATAGCTGCCCCTTCCCCAAACTGCCATCCCAGAAGTGATGGCACCGCATCAAACCATCAGCTTTGGAGAACGGGGCTTTCTCCCACATGGGTCTTCTACTTTCAGGAGGAGAATCGATGACGAGGAGCGCACTCACTTCTGGCAGGATTTTTAGATATAAAGCACATTTACATACACAACAGCCTCTCCCTCTGCCTCTCCCTCAGTTCCTCCCCCTCTCCCTCCAGATCTGAATCAAGATTGTAGGGTGGGGCCTGAGGGTTTTTTTTTTTTTTTTTTTCATGCTCCTGGATAAGAGATAGCGCTTCAAGGTCGAATAAACTTGTAGCAGTTGCTGTAGCCTTGAAAACATTGTTTAAACTGGGAAAGGGGGGTAGGGTAGAGACTGGGGGATCCCAACTTGACGTTCAGTGGAGACACAAAGATAAGGTGGTACGTTGCAATGACCTGATTCGAGAGTTGATATTCTTTCCAAAGTAAAGACAGTAATGAAAGGCTAGGGTAGGTTATGGAAGGTGAGGAATTGCAGTATTTCAGACGCCAAATTATTTCCAGACCTTAGGGGCAATTAATGCATCTGTGTATCACACACCTGGAGAGGGTGGAAGAACTCATGCCACCCACTCGCTCTCAGCACCCAGCGTCTGGGGTGCCAGATTCCTGGAGCGGTCCTGGGAAAGAAGTGAAAGTGAGGGGTGGTTCAGAGAGGAGGCAAAGGTCCCATGGGCCGCGGAACAGAAACCCAGAACGCTCCCTTGCCAGTCACCCAGCACAGGGCGTCAGCTTGGCGGGAGGACCCTGGGGAAGGGCAAAGGAAGAAGGTGAAGAGGTGGCAGCCCCAGGGAGGTAGGAACGCACCCGGCACGCTTGGGCTCGCAGCTCCTGGGTTGCAAGGAGCCACTGCTTACCTTAAGGTCTGAGCCACAGCCTGAGACTCCCGGAGGGGCTGGGTTGTCAGTGTCTCCAGCCAGCGGCTTCTGGCATCAAAGGCTTTCCGATCTCCTAGCTACCATCCCGGAGCTCGCTTCTGTGGCCTGCGGCCCTTGCACCTCGCTCCCTCGGCCGGCCGCAGGCGTCCGCCGAGCCGCTCCCCCGCTGTTTATTCCGGGAGCCAGGCCCCTCTCCACCGCCTCCCTGCCTCCAGCGCGCGCGCACACCTCCCCCGGAGGCGCACTCCTCAGCAGGCAGGCAGCGCGAGTGGTCCAGGAAATCCGGACGCCGGGCAACTTCAGAAAATCCGTTTAAAATCCTTCATCTTCGCGACAAGGTTCAAGGAACTGTTTACCTCCGTCTCCCGCCTCCACTGAGTGTCTTCACCCCAGTTCCCAACGCTTGGTATTCTCCGTAAGCACTGTTCTGAGGCATCTACATTTTTCCAAAATAAACCTATCATTGTTTTTAAAATGTAGGCATCCCCTCTCTTTAAACTTAGGGTGCTGGGAGTTTGACTGGGTCTCAGGAGGGATATATTCAGCTGCACAAGTCAGGGCAAGTCTCCTTAGCCAGTACTATAGATGCATGCCACCTGTCAGGGCCAGGAGCGCAGGATGGAGCCCTTAATTACTCTCTGGTTTTGGTTACGGAGTCTGTCCCATCCTCCTCTGACCCAGGAAAGACCCAGTTCTGAGGCTCCAATTCCAGGGAGAAGCAGATGGCTATACTCAAGGAAGAGAGTTCTAACGGAGGACGAACTCGCCATGAGTACAGCCTACTTAATAATACAGCAGATGAGAAAGGATGGGAAACAGTCCAAGAAACATCACCTCTCACTAACGTGAGAGAGCCGAAAGTGACGTAAGCCCAGGGGGAGGTGGAAGGCGAGCTGTCAAATGGTATTTTAGTCATTTATTCACCTATCAGTATAATGCATATTTATGGAATAAGTTATTCATAGTCATGTTGTAACTTCAAGGCTGACCAGAATTAACTTGGTAACCAGTTTATACCAATGCCCTGGAATATACAGATGTCTATTGAAAGAGACTCCACATTAATTCCTTATCATTTCTAAATTTGTCAAATAACTTTCTAATCTTAGGGCTTTAAAAGGAGGCAGTTACTAGAACTGTCAGATTTCTATATTGAGCAGGAGGTAGATACTGGGAGATGAAATCATCAAACAAGTCATTGCAATTAGTTCTGGAGACTGAAGAGCTTATAAAGCATCTTTGCGGACAGGATGTGAAGGGGACTAGCCGATGAGTCAAGCAGCTCTTCAATGCAGGTGCTATGACGAAGAACGCCCACAGAGGGCAGTATGACGGAGACCGAAGGGTCAGTGCAATTGGGCTGCAACAGTAGACAGAACAGACAGAAGGGAGAGTAACAAGAAGAGAAAGCCAAAAGGAAAAAATAACTTGGCAACTTAAAGAACTTAAAGTTCATCTCTTGGAGGTGAGAATACAAATGGTTGGGGAGAGCGGACTCAAGGCCAGAAGCGATCAGCAGAGAACAGATCATGCAGCGTTCCTGGGCCATGTTTTTAAAAACTGCACTTTATTTCACAGATAAGGACGGGGCACCGACATATTAGCACAGGAATGTGATGTCAGATTTTTATTTGAGAAAAACTACTGGCTGTGGGCAGAGAATGAATAAAAGGAGAGGTGGAGGAGTACAGAAAGAATCCAGAAGAGTGCTACAAGGGACATTTAAAGCAGCAAATACCGACATACAAATCCTCCTGCCTTTGACGAATCCAGTTTCAGTCCCATGAAACATCCTCAGAGAGGTAAGCCTTTCCTGGGAGGAAAGCATGGAGGGAGAAGGCTCAGGTGGGAAAGAATCATGAAATGACAAAGGTAGACAGAAATTAGAGAGAACATAGCCCTTTAAAACTAAGTGTCTTATTTATATAGTGATCAGCTCACTAGCTCAGGGATAAAAAGGGATGTTAGTGGGGACCAGAGAAATAGCTCAACAGGTAATGGTGCTTACAGTCAAGTTTGATAGCCTGAGTATGATTCTCCAACCCCACGTTAGGAGTGAATACTCCTCCAAGTTTTCCTTTGACTGGCATACATGTGCACACACACAATAAATAAAACGTAATCATCTTTTAAAGGGTTGATTTGTAACTGATCGGTGGAATAAGTTACAAGGAAATTTGACACACAGAGTCACTTTGAGATTATATGTGTGCATATATATGTGTGTATATGTGCATATATGTATATATATATGTATATATATATATAGACTATGGTGCTTTGAAAGAAAATGGCCCCCAAAGGGAGTGGCGCTTTGAAGAGATATGGCCTTGTTGGAGTAGGTGTGGCCTTGTTGGAGGAAGTGTGTCACTGTGGGGATGGTTTTGAGGTCTCCTTTGCTCAGGCTATGCCCAATATATTAGACAGCTCACTTCCCGTTGTCTGTGAATCAAGATGTAGAACTCTCAGCTCCTTCTCCAGCACCGTGTCTGCCTAAATTCCTCCATTTCCCACCATGATGATAAGGAACTAAACCTCTGAAACTTAAGCCACTCCCTTAAATGTTTTCTTTATAAGAGTAGCCGTGGTCATGGGGTCTCTTCACAGCAATAGAAACCCTAACTAAGACATGGGCTATAGATGTATATTTATGGAATATCTTAATATATATGGAATATGAATAGCTCAGTATCTTAAAGGTGTTTAAGATCCCCAGAACAACTAAAAATGTGAATGTCTCAGTCCTTTTTATAAAGTAGTATAGTATTTGCATATAACCCATTCATCTCCAACCCTATACTTTTTTTTTTTTTTTTTGCTATTATTGTTTGTTTGGGGGACAGGGTCTAGCTATGTAGGAACTGCTGATCCTCCTGCCTCCATATCCAAGGTGGCAACATTACACACGTGTACCACCATGTCCAGTTCCAACCCTTTAAATCATCTTTAAATCATCTCTAAATGACTTGAGGTAAACAGAGGTACACTCTGTTATTTGGGGAATAGTATACACATGCTCACTACAAAGGCTACCATCATAGCTTAAGCACATTTTTAACCTTTTTATTTGTGTGTGTATGTATGTATGTGAACATGCCATGGCATGAGTGTGGAGATCAGAAGACAAGTTGTGGGAGTTAGTTCTCTTATTTCACCATGCGGGTTCTGGGAACCAAACTCGGGTCATCAGGCATGGGAGCAAGTGCCTTAACCTGCCGAGACATCTCACTAGCCCTTAACTACATTTTTGGTTCATGGCTGGGTTGAATCCCTGAATGTAAAACCTGTGGGTATAGAACCCATGCATGTGTAGAGACAACTGTGGGTGCATGTACATACATGCACCCAGACACAGACATACACATGCACATGTGTATGGTGCATATATGGAGAGACAGTGAGAAAGGTTTGGTATACTCACTGAAAGGGATGGACTCATATGCCAATAAGTCCTACAGTCCACTATCTCCAAGTTGAAGACCAAGAAAACTTGATAGAATTAAAAGCCCTGAGAGCCAGAAAGGATAGCAAAATGTCTAGGACTCAGGACTACTAAGGACAGGAGATGGGTGGTTCAGTTTACAGCGTGAACACAGCCTTACTTCCCCTTTTGATTCCATTCAGGCCCTCGGTGGATTGGTATCTTACATTTACATTGAAGAGAATCATCTGTTTTCCAATGAAAATACTAATCTCTGGTTGAAGCACCCTCACCAACATACCTAGAAGCAATGTTTAACTTTATATCTGAGCACCTCATAAAATTAAATATTGCCTTGTCTCAACCATCTTTCATCTTTCATCCCTGTAGTCTAGGATTCCTCTACTTAATGATAGAAAATATGCCCTACACTCCCTAACTTTATGTTTCAGATGCTATGATCAAGTAGACTCAGTCATTATGTCTCTCGATTTCATATTCAAAAAGAAACTAAGTAACCTAACTGAAGTCAGAGTTGATATAAAACTGCCTACAAACTTCTTCCTCTAACCATACCAGAGAGTAAATGTGGGATAAAGATAGAAGGTGCTGTTTTAGATAAGTGTTCCCCAAAAGCCCATGTGGTGTGTGTTTGGCCACCAGTCTTTGGCACTCAATAGTGCCAAACTGGTGATACTGTGGGAAGTCGGACCTAGTGGAAGCCAAGTCACTGGGTTGTAGTGATATTTTTTTGTGCACCCCAATAAAGCTTATCTGGGGACCAGAGGAAAAAGCCAGCCACTATATTAAATATAGAGGTCAGGCAGTGGTAGCACACCCCTTTAATCCTAGCATTTGGGAGGCAGAGATTCATCCTGATCTCTGTGAGTTCAAGGCCACACTGGGAACAGAGCCAGGCGTGGTGGCACATGTCTTTAATCCCAGCACTAGTTAACCATAGAGGTCTGGAGGTCTGTACAGACAGACAGGAAGTGATAGAGCTGGGCAGAAAGAGGAAAGTGATGTAGCTAGGCGGAGTGAGGAAGTAAGATGGCAGGGCACAGAAATGTACATAGGTGTGAGTATACAGGAAGTGGCTCTCTCTTGGGCTGAGGATTTCCTAGTAGTAAGAACATGGCTGGCTTCTTTCTGCATCTCTGATCTTTCATCTTTCACCCCAATATCTGGCTCTGGGTTTTTTATTAATAAGACCGTTTAGCAATTCATCTTACACTGGGTACATGCCCTTGAAGGGGATATTTGGACCTCAGCCTCTCTGCTTCCTGGGTACCATGAGATGAATGCTTCTTTTTCACCATGCCCCTATTCTGATGACCTGCTTCACCACGAGTCCAAAAAAAAAAAAAACATGGATGAAAATCTCCAAAACTGTGAGCAAAAATAAGCCTTCTAAAAACTCATTTATCGCCGGGCGGTGGTGGCGCACGCCTTTAATCCCAGCACTCAGGAGGCAGAGCCAGGCGGATCTCTGTGAGTTTGAGGCCAGCCTGGGCTACCAAGTGAGTTCCAGGAAAAGGCGCAAAGCTACACAGAGAAACCCTGTCTCGAAAAAAAAAAAAAAAAAAAAAAAAAAAAACAAAAAAAAAAACACCTCATTTATCACCAGGAGGGGTGACACAGGCCTTTAATCCCAACACTTGGGAAGCAGAAGCAGGCAGATCTCTGTGAATTTGAGGCCAGCCTGGTCTACAAAGAGTTCTAGGACAGCCAGGGCTGTTACACAGAGAAAGTCTGTCTCAAAAAAGAACTCATTTATCTCTGGTATTTGTTACAGTCAGAAAGCTGACCACCACAGAGAAGCATTTCAGGAGACTGAGGAGACAGGGCAGTTTTTCAACAAAGTGTACTCTAGAAAGACAACTCATTAGATGTTTACCATAAAGACAAAGATGTAAATAATTAAAATGTAATTTCACAAGGAATAATAAAAATATGGAGATACTAGATGAGCACAGTGTAGGCAGGAAGGGAAGGTGTTTTGGCTACAGAGACTTGAGGGATGCTTCCCTAGGAAAAACAGTGCTTGGATCTTAAGGATCTGCTGGTTAGCTATGTAGCTAGTCTGAGAGACTGACAGGACTATTCCTTGTTTGGTGGACTCACTTTTTGGTAATCCAGAGAAAAGATAAAGTTTCAGGGAGAGAGACCAGTAAAGAAACGCTCAACAGTTTAATTAAGATCGATGATATGGCCCGAAAGAAAACAGAATGGACGTGAGAGCTGTTTAGAGGTGTAGAAGCCAAATGACCCAAGGAGTTGAAAAGTGGGAAAGGTCAAGTCTCAGCAACATGGTGGACAACAGTGAGATTAAGCGAACCAGTAAAAAAGGGAGAGATTTGCTAGAGAAGAGGGCTCCCCTCTAATGTTGAACTTCAGATGCTGATGAGTCACAGAGGAAAGCAGCCAATAGGCATTGTATGTTAATATGAGACCAGAACAGAGGAAGTTGCTGCAGTGGTTTGAAATAAAATGACCCCCATACAGAGTGGCGCTTGTTGGAGGGAATGTGGGGGTGGGCTTTGAGGTTTCTTTTGCTCAAGCTTCCCTCCGTGACTGTCAGTTGACTTCCTGTTGCCTACAAGATGTTGGACACTCAGCTATTTCTCCAGCACCAGGTCTGCCTGCACACCGCCATACTCCCTGCCATGATGATAATGGACTGAACCTCTGAAACTGTAAGCTGCACCTCAATTGAACGTTTTTCTTTATAAGACTTGTGGTCATGGTGTCTTTTCACAGCAATAGTAAACCCTAACTAAGCCAGTTGCTATATTGACTTAGACTAAAACTCTAGAGTCCTTCGTTTTTACAGGCAAGGATAAGATAAGCCAAGAGTACCATGTATCAGGAAAGAACTAAGTGCCTATGTTGGATACCTGAATAACACTGAGTGGTCACCAAGCTAAGGAGTTGGATACCTGAATAACACTGAGTGGTCACCAAGCTAAGGAGTTGGAGACCTGAATAACACTGAATGGTCACCAAGCTAAGGATAGCTACCCAAGGAAAAGAGCCAATAGAAATGAATATCATGTAGAAGAAAAACAATTTATATGGGGGTGATAAACGCTGTCAAAGCTGAACAGAAAATCAGTAATATGCTGGCCTTGGTAGTCACACCTGTAATTCCAGCACTGGGGGAGCTGAGGAAGGAGAGTCAAGAGTTAGAGGCTAGCCCAGACTATACAGTTAGACTATCTCAAAGAAAAAGAAAGTAGGGCTGGAGAGATGGCTCAGAGGTTAAGAGCACTGCTTGCTCTTCCAAAGGTCCTGAGTTCAATTCCCAGCAACCACATGGTGGCTCACAACCATCTGTAATGAGATCTGGCGCCCTCTTCTGGCCTGCAGGGATATGTGCAGACAGAACACTGTATACATAATAAATAAATAAATCTTTAAAAAAAAAAGAGCCGGGCGGTGGTGGCGCACGCCTTTAATCCCAGCACTCGGGAGGCAGAGCCAGGTGGATCTCTGTGAGTTCGAGGCCAGCCTGGTCTCCAAAGCGAGTTCCAGGAAAGGCGCAAAGCTGCACAGAGAAACCCTGTCTCGAAAAACCAAAAAAAAAAAAAGAAAAAGAAAGTAGCACACAATAGTTCTTTCCTACTTAAAAAAAGAGGGAGGGGGAGGAGAAAGGGAGGGAAAAGGAGGGGAGGAGGGGAGAGGAGGCGAGGGGGAAGCGAAGGGAAAGCAGAGGAAGGGGAAGGGAAGGGGAAAGTAAGTTGTATTCCAGAACTGAAGACGAGGAGGGCTCTTGCCTGGGTCTGGAGCTTGTTATCCTTAGAAGGGGCCATGCTGGTGAAGCAGTAGAATTGCACTACATCAATCTCAACCCCTTTGGTGTTTTGTAACAGGTATCTCTGTTGTCTGTGGATGTTCTGGGCATTGCATATTTAACAGCCTTCTTGGCCTCATCTCCCCAGCTAGCAATAGCACCTCTCCCCAGTTCTGAAAGCCCAAACTACCTCCTGACATTAGTGATGGCTCCCCTCTCCCTTCTGTGCTCTCCCTGATGGCCATGTGGTGAGCAGCTTTGAACACATGTTCACACTGTGACATGTTGCCCGACTACAGGCCTAAAAGCAGCAGGGAAGCCAACCAATCACAGACTTGGTACCTCTGAAACCTTGGGCCAAAATACCCCTCTTTTCTTTTTTCTTTTTTTTTTTTTTTTTTTTTTTTTGTTTGTTTGTTTGTTTTTCGAGACAGGGTTTCTCTGTGTAGCTTTGCGCCTTTCCTGGAACTCACTTGGTAGCCCAGGCTGGCCTCGAACTCACAGAGATCCGCCTGGCTCTGCCTCCCGAGTGCTGGGATTAAAGGCGTGCGCCACCACCGCCCGGCTCCTCTTTTCTTTTTATAAGCCGATTACGTCAAGTGTGTGTGATGGTGACAAAACATTGACAAACACACATGCAGATGGAAGAGAGACATGCTAAGCATTTTCCAAATCATATTGGGAGGTAGGTGCTAACACCTAACTGGCTTATTTTTCTTTTCATTATTTGAAGATATTTGCTTATTTTTTAAAGTGTCTTTGGGATAGGTACTCACTGAAATCTCTAATTCTAAAGAATAAATAGAAACTAAAAATGCTTTATTTATAGAAGCAGAGATCCAAAATAATATTTATAGGGCTATCTTAGCATTCGATATATTGCTCTAGTAAAATAACATTATTTTGACAGTCCTGGGGTAAGGATTTCTAACCAGCTTATATTGGAAAACGTTTTTCTTACTTTGATGTTATGACTTGGCCCACAGTAATGACATCCCATGTACTGGATGTCAGTCCACAGACAGAAAAGCCTTCTCCTTATAAAGATGCGCTTATGTTATGGTAAGCAAGCAAATAAAATATATCCAAGTTCTGTTGTTTCTCTGTTCCTTCAGTTTTCTTTTACTAACTGTGTGTTTTGTCACTGAGAAAAGAGAGTATAAGAAAGCAGGCTTTGATCTCGGCTCATCCTGGGGGCCAGTCTGCCGTGAGGAAAGACCTGCTGGAAGCAGTTAAGGAAGCTGGTCACATTGTGTCCGCAGTCAAGAGGAATGATGAATGCTGGAGTGTTTAACTCAACTTTCTCCTTTTTTTTTTTCAGTCTAGGACCTCAGCCCAGGGAATGGTGCCACCTATGTTAAAGTGAGTCTTTCCACTTCAATGAACCTAATCTAAAAAACTGCTCAGAGACTAATTAATAATCCAGATAATCCTTCACAGGCATGACAAAGGTGACCTGAGATTCCGTCAAGTTGACAATCAGTATTAACCATTACCACTCCACCCCTTGTCAACTTGACACCCAAGCATATCACTTTTAAGCCATAACCTCCCACCCCATGTCCCCACAGGCTCATGGCCATCTCATACTGCAAAATGCATTTCATCCAACTTCACAAGCCTCCAGTTTTTAACAATGCCCATATTGTTTGTAAGTCCAGTTTCAGTTTCATCAGAGACACCAGGCACTCTCTTAACTGTAAGTGCCTATTAAAAAAAAAAAAGTTAAACATACTTCCAATATACAACAGTACAGAGTAAACACTCTCATTCCCAAAAGAGAGAAATGGTAGAGGAGCCAGGAAAGAATGAACCAAAGTGAGACCAGAAGGCAAACATCAAATCCGGAAACTCCATGTCCAGTGGCCATGTCAGAGGAGCAGTGGGTGGCAGTTGAGGTCCAGGGTGTCAGCCCACTGGGAGGTGCCCCCCCATCTCGGCTGGGCGGGGCCTCAGGACCACAGACCCCAGGATGTCATTTGACCTGTGGATTGTTATTGTGAGGATGGCTTCCTCCCTAAATTGTACTGTCTGATCGATAGTGGTGGTGTTGGCTTATGCAGAGTTTTGCTGAGTGAAGGTGGATACAGGGAGGTGCTACACAGCTGGTGTTAAACAGTGGGAAAGAGACCTTGATGGGTTGGAGCCCAGGGGCCACAGGGAAGGTGAGAGAGCCACACCATATAGCACTCACATAGAGGGTTTTATTGGGGGAAGGGAAGAAGGGGTGCAGAGTGGACCTCTGCAGATAAGAGAAGAAGAGAGGAAGAGAGAAGAAGAGAAGAGGAGATGGGGGAAGGAAGAAGAAGAGGGGGTGCAGATGCGGCCTCATGGGAAGAGACAGGAGGGGTTTGCTTTAAAGGGGGCTTAGCACATGTGTATAGAGACTACATGCACACAGATTATGTAGTGACTTATGGCCTTAGGACCCTGGGCTGTCTAGTACAGATGCTGGAATGCTAACAACTGGAGCCTATGAGTTTCACTTAGGGAGCTGCATGGATGGCAGCTCAAGTTGATGATTAGGAGTAACAGTTGAGTCCCAGGAGCCTGGCTGGCTCAAATTCCTTTCATCTTAATGTTGAAAGACACAGTCACAGATTTTGGTGTGCATCATTAGCTAAAACAAAGCCTTATAATATCTTCAGGTTAAATGAGATGTTTTGATAATAGCCTTAAGATGAACAACCCCAGAAAACAATCTGAAGAACACAAGAACACATAGCTGAGGTCAAAAATACAAAGCAGCCCAACCGTTACTGCCTGGCGTATTTTCTTGCTAGGGTTGGTTGATGATCAAAGGTGATGATTAATTCCTTGTACCCATTCCTGACCTCAGTCTCCTAATATAAAGAACTATTGAGGGGTGGGTATGCACCCTAAAGATCTAAAGTACAGCTGACTGATTTTTTTTTTATGTATACAAGTTTAGGTTTGTGGTTTTTTAAGACTGTAGGGGGTAGACAATAGAATGGACCACTGTTTTTTAGAAGTACTTTGACCTTGAAGAATCCTTGTGGAAAACAGTGATTGTTTTGCTGAATGGGCTTTGCAGCCATCCCATGACTTTGGTCACAAGACACCTCAGGCACACCTGAGGCTCTTGTATTATTGTGTATTGCACACGATACATAAAAAAGGAGTAGAGTCATGGAGGCATGTGATGCTCTCCTTCAGTAAGACATGTAAATTAAGATTAGGGACCTTGGTAATAGGAAATACTTTATGTAACAATCAGTAAATATGCCTCCTACGGCTGTTCGGGTCTGGTCCAGTTCAGTCCATCAGAAGAGGCTGGACCTTCCTGCTGGCACATAGGCCTTAAAATTTCATCTTGGAGTTCCTTTTTTCTTCAACTGATAATGAAAGAATACAGAAAGAACACGGAAGAATAGATAATAAAGAAGGAAATCATGAAGAGATAATGTGTCTTTTCCCCTAACCCTCTCAGACAGAAAAGTCTTAGTATGTGCCGACGCCATGGATTGCTTTCGAGCCCTGTGGCGCTGGAGGTTGGCCCTTCAGGCAGCGATACTCCATAGCATTTTAGGAGATGAAATCTAGGGTCTGCACAGCTTGGGTAGCTCAGCCCTTCCAGCTCTGCTGCCACAGCATTCATAGCCTTTCCCTTGGGCCAGCCTCACTCTATACCTGTAACTTTCCTCAGTGGATCTGCCAAAGTTCTGGTGTCCCAACACCCTGTGGCTTCATCTTCGAGGAGTAGCCTGTCACGGTCTTCTTGAAGGACTGCAACCCTGCCACATATTGCCTGGTCTCCGTAGCTCTCAAAACCATGGTGCAAGACTCCATAACCTTTCAATCTTGGATCTTTCATGCCTGCAAAACCAGTACCATGTAGACAACACTAAAGTTTTTGCTGCCAGCTAAGGATGGAGCCTGGTCTCACTGAACCACAATTACAGGAGCCACTGTGTGCTTACCCAGAGTAAATTTACTTCACCAGACAGCAGCTTTCCCAGATCAGTGAACACCAGCATTCAAGTTGGAACCTTTGATGGGTGGAGTCTAGGCCTCAGGACTCCTTTCCTATGGGCCCATTGTGAAGTTGATGGTTTCTCTTTAACAATTATAATTACAGCCTGTTTTTAATACAGGTCTTGACTGCAACTTTAACCTTATTTGTCTCCTCTTCTTGACAATCTACACATTTTTAAAATGTCTGTCTTTGTTAATCTTTTTCACTGTAGACCTGGTGAGAGCAGTAGTACCCATGTCAGAAAGTGAATACTATCCTGCCATGACATTTTCTCTGCCAGACACATTAGTCCATTACTGTTCAATTCTGCTTCCTTCAAGTTCTCAAGACATGGGAAGAACGAAGTCATATTTTTGCCAGAATATAATTGGAACCCGGTTCCTCTTAAGAATCCATTTCCCTCTGAAACCTCGTGAGCCAGGTCTCAGCACTCTTCATTTCTCTCAGCTTTCTGCTTTTCCTCTAGAATGGTCCATTAAGCTGTGCTTACAGCATTTGAGGGCTTTTCTAACCCAAAGGTCCGAACTCTTCGACATTCCTCCTGCAACCAGTTCTTTAGAATGCCTATGAAATGCATGGTCAGGTCTACCACAGCAACAGGCACATTTCTCAGTACCCATTGTCTGTATTAACTACGTGTCTCAGGGCTCTAACAAAACACCTCAGGAAAGCAACTTAAGGAAAACAAGCTTTATTTTGGATCACAGTCCAAGATACAGTCCAGAAGGGTTGGGAAATCTCAGCCATCGGGTTCTGAGGCACCTGGTTACACTGTATCCACAACTAAGCAGAGAATTGTGAATTCTTGCTCTCAACTCAACTCACTTTCTCAGTTACATTCAGTTAGGGCTCAAGTCATGGACCAGTGCTGCCCACAGTTAGGGTCAATCCAATCCAGATACCTCATAGGCATGCCCAGAGGCTACCTTAATCTAAATAATATCCCACAGACATGAGGCTTGCCTTCTAGGTGATTGATTCTAGAAGACAATATCAACAGTCACATATGGGAAACAGCCAATATATTAATTAAACCAAATCCAGCATGGTGGCACATTCCTGTAATTCCAACATTTGGGAGTCAGAGGCTGGAGAATTTCATGTTCAAGGCAAGCTAGGGATACAAAGTGAATCCCTCAAGATCTATTAATGGCATGTGCTATAAATGATAAACTTGACTCCCAAGGGTAAAAGCTTAGTAGCACTCATCCACTGTTCTCCAAGAAGTCTTGGTCTCAGTACCATCTCCCTTGTATAATCAACTGCACATCTTGAGTCATCCTCTCTGGCCATTGGCAAGCTAGAACAGTCGGCTAGCATCAACCAGTGGGATGCTGCTGCATTCACAGTCTAAACCATCATCTTCAATTACCAAGATGTGTATTTTGCCTAACTCTTTCCACTAAAATAGAGTAGCATATCTTGTTTTTAGAAGAAACAAATGTGTCACTATATTTACATTTCTGACCACGTTTAAAAAAGAACTGCTCATCATCTTGTTCAAAGCATGATAACCCACTGAGTTAATTTTGTTGAACAATCTTTAAATAGCATCCAGACAACAGACTTGGGCCACTGTCTAAGAACTAAAACGGGGTACAATGTAATTAAGTGTTCTCAGACTGTCAGGTCCCCATGCCAACACTGGAAGAATAAAAGCATGGGCATGGTCTCTGCCTACAAAGCTTACAGTGTGGGAGAGATATGTGTGTGTAGGTTTGATAAATGTCTGAGAAGCGCTGATATGGATATGTAATGGATGCGAAGACTTACCAAAGGCAAAATGAAAATTTAAGAACATTTTAACAATTGCCCAAATAAAGCTAACAGATATATTCAACTACATCATCGGTTCATCTCTATTGTATCATGTAAGATTGCAATTATTGTCCCTTTCTATGGCAGAAGGAGCAGTATTCACCAACTATTCCCTACATGCTCCCACATTGACTATCCCTGGAGCTGGGTGTAATCTCCTGACTGACCACTAGCCAGGTTTACAAAGGAGCAGCAGGTGTGACTTCTCTTGCTCTTCCCCCACTATCTTGAACATAAAGGAGCCATGCTGAGATGGCAGATCTTTAAGATCAAAGTATCCTGTAGCAATGAATAAATTTCATGAATGATAGCCCTAGAGAGCTGCCTGAACAGACCAGAGTTTTATAGAGCAAAAATAAACCTTGACTGTCCGGCAACTGAAATAGCTGGTTGTATCTCGAATAGCACAGCTTTCAGTCACATTATAGAAAAGACATTCTAGATCCTCATTGTGAAAGTTTATTTTGGCTTGCATTCATTCATTAGGCAAACACTACCTACTAAGGCAAGGCTTTTTGCACTGAGGATAGAGTGATGTATAAGGTAAAGAAAATCTGCAGCATCCGGGAGGTACATTTTATTTATTGATTGATTTATTAATTATTATTAATAATTTTTTTGGTTTTTCGAGACAGGTTTTTGTAGCCTGAAGGTTTCTCCGGTCCCATGGTCCCACAGCCGCTTATAATCATTCAGAGGCTTAATATTATTTACAAACTGTATGGCCTATGGCAGGCTTCTTGCTAGCTAGCTCTTTCATCTTAAATTAACCCATTTCTATTGATCTGTTTTGCCACATGGCCATAGTGTTACCGGTCTGCTGGCATCTTGTTGCTCCTTGGGTGGCAGCTAGCGGCTCCTTTTCCTCCCCTTACTCTCCTCTCACTCTCTCTCTTGGATTTTCCCACCTGGCTCCATCTTGCCCTGCCATTGGCCAATGCAGCTTTATTTATTAATCATTCAGAGCAACACATATTCACAGCACACAGAAAGACATCCCACAGCAGGGTTTCTCTGTGTAGCCTTGGCTGTCCTGAACTGTAGACCAGGCTAGTCTCGAACTCACAGAGAACCTGCCTCTGCCTCCCGTGTACTGGGAATAAAGGCGTGTGCCACCACCCCCCAGCTGGGAGACAGGCGTAAAACAGAATTTGCAGATGCTAATAAAAAATGTAATTGAAGAAAAAGAAAGATCTCACTAATCCTGCCCCCTTCTAAGTTTACTCTTGTCCTTACTTACCTCTCTTCTTACTGAGAGTCTATAGTCCACTGTATTCACTATCTGTACACATCCTCAGCTCAATCGACCTTTGCCCTTCTCTCTAGCTATTTGCTTAGAAAAGTTCCAACCTACTTAAATATTTTCTGTCCCTCTCTCTCCCTTCCTGCCATCTTCATACCTCCTACTAGGTATCCAGACATAGGAAGAACAATAAAGTCAAACTCATTGATGTCATAACCACTAATCTCAATGACTCCTTGCAAAACTAGTTCAATTTCCAATCTTCCTCAAATCTCAGCAGCCTTCTCTGGAACTCACTCACTGTCAATGACTTTATACTTAAATTTACCAAGAAACTTACAGGAAACAGAACTTCTAAAACTTTCACTATATCTGCCACCCTGAATTTGAACGCATAGCTTCTGAATTCCGCTACTGTTGCTATGGTTTCAATGTATGGCCCAAATTTCATGTGTTGAAAACATATTAGGATTAGAAAAGGCTTTAAGAGTGATCTGACCTAGCAAACCCGTTTTCTCTCTTTCTCTCTCTCTCTCCCTCTCTCCCTCTCCCCATATGATGTACTCGGCTGTACTGACATAGCAGTGAGGCCTTTCACAGTTGCTGACATCATGCTTTTGGACTTCTCATTTTCCAGAACCATAAACTAATAAGCCTCTATTGCTCGTCAATTACCTAGAACAAAGATTGAGATATACGTAGGAGCTGTCCGTACTAAGGACAACTCTTCTGCTTGTGTACCAGATCCCACATCCTCTCATCTTCAGTGGCAGAGTTGGACTGGTGCCACTTAGATCCATCCCCAGCTGTAAAGCTGTGCTCAGTGGACACATTCATCTGTCACCTCCTCCAGGACGTATACAGTCGTTATCATTCCCCCCTGAACTCATGCCCTTCCTGGAAGCAGCCTGTATGCAAGGACTGAGTGATTTGGGGGCCAGCACTGAGGACCTCTGGAGAGCAGTACTCACTCCAGAGCTCCAGGGTTTGCTGACGATTGGTGGGATCAGCTCCATCCTTCCTCTGTCCCAGCTGGCTTCCTTCTCCTTCCTCTCACAGGCCTTGAATCCTTAAAAAAATGTTAGTGCTCCAGATTCTGTTTCTGCTCATAGAGAACTCAAGCTGCCAAACCTACTGTAGTGGTTCTAGGGGCTGCCCCTCCTTTCCTTTGCATCATCAATTGTATCCTTTACCAATTCAATCTGATCGATCACAGTACAGTCACAGCTTCCTCCTTCAAAGGCAGAGTCCCTTTGAATTACTGCTCTCCCAGAGCCACTGTGACGCCAAATTCCTTCGATGTGTCCGAATTTGCTTTTTGTCCATTTGGCTCTTTATCCTCACTCCTGGTACTTTTTTTTTTGGTGGGGGTGTGTGTGTCAGTTTTTCAAGACAGGGTTTCTCTGTTTAACAGTCCTGGCTGTCTTGGAACTCACTCTGTAGACCAGGCTAGCTTCAAACTCATAGAGATCCACCTGCCTCTGCCTCCCAAGTGCTGGAATTAAAGGTGTGCACCACCACGGCTTGGCTCCCTCCTGGTACCTTATACCCACTACGTAAAAGATATAGCTCAGCGGGGCCATTGGGACTGTTGTTATATCCCAGTCAGTTCTCTGTTCACATCTCACCCAGTTGGTCACTCTCTCCTTGGAAGACACTATTTGTGAAGAAGTCACTTGGCTTCTGGGACACAGCTTTGATTCTCCTCCACCGCTAGCTACTGTTACTCTACAGCTACTTAGCCTGCTTGCCTTCCTCTCTTGAACCCATAAACCCAGGAGTATCCAGAGTTCAGTCTTGGAACTACCTCTCCTTGCTACTTAGATTAATTTCTCGTCACTACCTTTATTATTCCTGTTTGTGACCTCATCCAGTGCCAGGGCTTTAGACACCAACTACACGTTGACAACTGCTAAGTCACTATCTTGAGCTACGGCTTCTTCCCTCGAATGCTAGACACTCATGTCCAACTGTTTATTGGGGATTTCCATTTTGATGACCACAAATCTCAATCCTAACATAGCTGAAACAAAGTAAATTCAGACCTCCCACAAGCTCCTCCCTAAAAAATAAACTAAAGACGTTTGCCCATCCCATTTCCTTAAGTCTTCCTCATCCCAATAGGTCCTCTGTGCTTACAGTGGTTTGAACCAAAACCCAGTAATCATTCATTTCTTATTCTCATTTCCCACACCCAGTAATTTAATTTCCCAGAGTATACCTCATCTCTCTGCTCTCATTTTGAGTTCTTTTTTCAAATGTCATTTTATCAACAAAACCTCCCTTAATCGTTGAACTTTTAAAAGAAAAGCCCACCCGCCCTGCCGATACTCCATGTCTCCTTTTAATTGCTCTGTCACTACCGTACAATGTATGTGTGTGCGCTCACTGTCCCACCTACAGTCTACTTCAAGATGGTAGGCACCTAGCCCTACTCCAGCCTCTAGTGACGGACAGAGGATTTAATACTTACAAATGAATGAATGAGAATCGTGTCAAAACAGGGATGGTCTTGAGGAAGGAAAACTACTTGAGCAGAAATAAGTGATGGGAAAGAGCAAGTTAACTGAAGACTAATAGGAAAGACCGGCCCCAGCAGTGGAAGCATAAAGCTTTACTGTGTAACGCCCAGAGGGTAGGAATGACGGTCTTGGGTAAGGTAGGAACATGAGTAAGTCTTGTGTGACTAAAGAGCCAACCATGTCAGAGAACTATCAGACAGAGGGTCAGCAGCTGGAGTATGTAGCACCGTACATATTATGGTAAGAAATTCTGAAGTTATTCCAAGTATGATGGGGCCATCAGAGGTTTTAAGTAAGGGAGTGTCAAATTAAATAGAATTGCTTTGGCTGGGGTGTGACTAGTGGGAGGAGGCAAATTAGTATTTGGAAGGGCAGACCAGGGGCTGGCTATGCGGCAATCCAAACTAAAGAGGAGAGTGCGTGGGATGTGAGCAGAATCAGTGGAATGGTAACTGACCTAAGATCTCATGAAAGCAGAAATAACAAGACTTTGCTTATGTTTCAAAAAGGGACACAAAAGAAAAACAAAGTATGATTTATGTCCTGCAACTTGGAGTCCATTACCACAAATGTAACTAATCGTATTTCCACCAAGTTTACCGGATTAAAAAAAAAGGACCAGTTGGGCAGCTCGTGTTCTCGGGGTAGAGAGAAAATGAAGACAATTTCACGTAGGAGAGCACATGACTTAATGCTGAGTTTTTGAAGTGTGGAATCTAAAAGGTAGGTGGGGTTTACCTAGAATTTTTGACCGGAGGGTGTGGACTGGACAAATACCGTATTTGCATGATAGGACAGACCAAAGGGGAGAGAAAGGGAGAGAATGAATTTGCCTTACATTCACGTGTATGAAACCTATTTATGTCGCTGGTGGTGTGAGCACTTAACTAACGCAGTGGGTCCGTGCCACCGTGCCACGGCGACGCGAATCCTCACAAGTAGGTCACATTTGGGAGCCTTCCTCTAGAACGATCTCTAGGAGGCAAACCGGATGCCTCCCGGTCAACCCCTTCCTCGTCTGTAAAAAGAGACTTCTGTGCCACCTCCAGCCACCACCCCACTCCGCGGCCCAGGACCGCCGGTCATCTTCTCGGTCATCTTCTCCCAGAACGGCCGCGGGGGGGGGAGACAAGGAGCTCGCAGGCCCCCTAGCGTCCGACCGTTCCGCGCACACGCTCGCCACCCGCCAGGCCGAGCTCCTACCCGGCCCGCCACCGGACCTGGTCCTCCTGCCGCAATGAGACCCTCGCGGCCCCGCCCGGGCTGCCCGCCGGAGACGCGGCCGCCGCCGCCCCGCCCTCCCGCCGCCGCCGCCCCGCCCTCCCGCCGCCGCCGCCCCGCCCCCCGCCCGCCCGCCCGCGCGCGCCAACTCCCAGCGCCGCGCGCTGATTGGCCGGCGCATTCCCGCTCTGCTTCCCGAACCGCCATTTTGAAAATCTTGTTGATTCTGTAAGAGCGGAGCGAGCGAGCGCGCGGCGCGAGAACCTCGGCCCGCGCGCCTTCTCCTCCTCAGCCGCGGCCTCCTCGTGCGCACCCGCGGTGAGGACGGCATCGGGGAGGCGCGGCCGCCGACCCCCGTGGCGTGGCGGTGCAGCGGCGGGGAGGGACGCGGCCATTCGCCCGGCGGCCCGACGCGGGGGAGGGGACGCGCGGCGAGGCGAGGCCAGGCTTGGCCGGACTGGCCTGGCCCGGGCCCGGGGCGGCGCAGGCCGGACGGGAGCGCGCGTGCGCGCGCGCGCGCGGCGGGCGGGGGGAAGGCGGGGGAGGGCGGCGCGTTTTCCCGCCTCGGGCATCCCCGGGGAGGCGGGTGGAGTGACAGACCGGAGTCGGCGACTTGGAAGGGAGCTTCCCCCTGGGCAGTCGCCACGGTCGCGCGGTGCGAGCGAGCGAGCGAGGGAACCGAAGCGTGCGCCTTCCTCCCCGCCCGCAGGCCCCCAGCATGTCGGCGGCGGCGGCCCCCGCTGCAGAGGGAGAGGACGCCCCGGCGCAGCCCGCGTCCGAGAAGGAGCCCGAAATGCCGGGCGCCAGGGACGAGAGTGAGGAGGAGGAGGAGGAGGAAGAGGACGACGACGAGGACGAGGAGGAAGAAAAAGGTGGGCAGGGACGCGCATCCCTCACGGGTGAATTTTTCTCATCAAAAGTTTTTTTTTTCTCCCCCCCTTCCTCCCTTGGGAATGATTTTGCTTTTTTGGCGCTTACGGGCATCAAGTCGGAGTGGTTGATTTCACGCGATTGATATCGTGTATATTTGCTAACGATCAGTGGCAGAGAATCTGGGTTTTTGTTTGTTTGTTTGTTTGTTTGAGTATCTGCCAGGGTTTCGATGCGAGTGTAGCTGAATTTTCGCGGTGTGCCATCAGAACACTTCGTCATCCGGCAGGAAGTTTGTAAGTCTGAGATCTGCCTTGTGCACCGATGCTGTGTTGCTAGCGAGTGTTTTAACTGTGCTCATTTCATTCTGCAGCGTTTGCCTTTTGAAGTTACCCTAAGGTCCGTAAGGTAACCTAACACCACAGGTATTTTTGCTAATCCTGGAAATGTTTTCCTATCTTCCACTGTATGTATCTGCTGATTTTTAAGTAAGGGTTCTTGTGGGAGCGTTTTCTTTGCCTAGGAATCACCCGTGAAAGCTGCTGCTGTTGGAGAAAGTAGTTTAAAACGAGAAAACTGAACTGAAAGTTAAAGCGAACCCACAGCTGTCTCGGTTTTGGAGCTAATTCTGCTCAAAGGAAGGTGATAATAGTCATCATATTTGACTAGAGGCTGAACTGTGAAGCCAACCTAGAGACGTGCAGGAGGAGTATTTTGTCAGTTATCCAGGGTGCTTGGTGCTGTCCCTATACAGGTACACCAGTTTCCCCCGAGACATTCTCAGCTATTGGAAAATCCAAGGCACAGTCATTCACAGCTTTCAGTACTAGTCCAGTCCAGCTTGACTGTGCAGATGGCCACAGCTCAGCCAGACTAGAGAGCAGGTCTCAGGGTTCAAGTGCTCTTCCCAAACTTACTTCTTTTTATAAATATTATACGGGCTAAGGGGACAAAGTATACTTTTTATCTGAAGTGGTACGTGCCCTAAGACCTTATGGGAGTGTGTCATTCAGGTACAGCACTGGCTTTAATTATAAATATTAATAAGAATTGTTTAAATTACTTTTAGGTTATTTATAATATAGTAATTGAAAGCTGGCTGCACTATCAGCAGTGTTAAGACTTTAACACTTGTACCCCTGATATTTTACTTTTTTGTCTTCCTAGGGAGGCAAAGTTGAGATACTAGAGGTGGTGAGTTTCCTTGGGCAGAAAGAAATTGAGACGTTATGTAAATACACTATAAAAGGCCTAAGCAGTAATGTTTTGGAGGCTAACAATAACTCAGAATCCTGGATTTTGTTGGTTTGCCCTTAACAGTTTCAGAACTAATTCATTATTATTACTCATTTTTCTCTTTTGAGGTATTGGGATGCTGGAATTGTAAGTTTTTAATTCTACTTAGCCCAGAATCCTTAACCTTCAGTATAATGATGGAAAAGTGCATGACAGTGAGGTTACTGAGGTCTGTGAACTAAGGCGTTTTTTAGCAGACTTGGGATTTAAAGATGGGAGAAGCTGATCTGGAACTGTGACTCTCAGGTTTTGTCTGTGGGGTTTGGGTGATGCTGTTATTCTCTAGAAAAATACAGAAATGAACAAGCTTGGAGATGATTATGAGGTCTTTTGGATGTGTTTGGGTTTTTGTAGGACATGGAGGAATTGTCCAGGTTACAGCCAGGCATGCATTAGTTTGAAAGCTCTGCTCCAGGGTTGGACTAAGTAATTATTAGTTTGTAGATCCTGATCCAAAATCAAGTGAATGACTTAGATTAAGCAAGAGCAAATTGAGGGTTATAGGAGCTGTTATAACATACTTAATTCTATCTTTCTCCATTCATTCTTCGCAACTTCTTATATCCCCAAATCTGAACTATCTTGTAAAGCGTACACTAATGTTTTGATCCTTTTTCCTCCCTGACCCTAAAATAATCCCTCTTCAACTCACAAAACTTTAAGATTTATCTTTATTTCTGTATGTGAATGTTTTGCTTGCATGTATGTATGTATACCAAGTGCATGGCCTGGTGCCCTCGGAGGCCAGAAGGTGCCTGATTATCCCCTGGAAGTGGAGTTAGAGACGGTTGTGAGCTGCCATATGGTGCTGAGCATCAAACACTGGTCCTCTGAAAGAGCAGTGAGTGCTCCTAACTGCTGAGCCATGTCTCCAGTCCCTCACAAAGCATTTTGTGGTTTTTATTTGTTGTGTGTGGCAGGGATGGTGCATGTGAAGGTCAAAAGACAACTTGAGGGAATCAGTTATCTTCCACCATATTATTTCTTGGGCTTAGGCCTCTGAGGTGTTGGACTTGGGTCACCAGACTTGGCAGAAAGCACCTTTGCATGTCCAGCAATCTGGCCAGCCAGGCTCACAAATTTTATATTTGTTACCTTTTTCTCTTCCCAAAGCTGACTACTGAATCCAGGGACTTGAGCATTTCAGACAGTCTATCATTGAGCTATACCCTTATCCCTTATTTGTATTTTTCATAAAGCTCTTCTTATCATCTTTTACATTAAGTATAGTTTTCATTATACTAGTAGAAATTTCCAAAAATGTTTAATATCATTGTTTTGAGTATTACATACATTTTTGGACCTAATTGACATTCATTTGAATGAATGAGAGGACCTACAACAAAATATAGTTTGACTAGATTTCAATAAGTGAGTAGTTTTTGATAAATGTAACAATGTTTTAAGCTTTATATATTGTGTAATTCCTGGGTTTTTCTTAGAAGTCTAGACTAAACAGTATTTAAATTTGTCAGATTGACTCATGGCTGTCATGAACATAATTACCAAACTACAAAGTAATGTACAGCCAGCTATCTTTTAGCAGGTACCAAAGTACAGTTAGATAGGAGAAATATGCTCTAGTGTTTATAACACAGTAGGATGACTGTTTAAAATAATTTATTACATGTTTGTATGAAAAACTAGAAGAGTCCAAAGGCCCACAAACAGAATGAAATACTAATCATTTTAATTAGTACATGTCAAATACATGTAAATACATTTCTCTTGTGTATCAAAAAGAAATAAGATTAGTGAAACTGATTTTTCATAAGTCAAATAACTAGATTTTAATAGTGATAAATGTAATTGGATAAGAGTTTTTGTTATTTTAGGCTGGGTGCTTGACAAACTTAAGTAAAATGTTACTCTTAAAAAATAAAAGCTTCCACAGTGTTTCATGTTATTTGCTTCTTAAATCATGCTCAGATGGAAAGTATGCTGTTGGGTATGGGAAATCTTTTTCCCCACCTGTTTATAAAGTTAACACATTATTTTAGCTTTTTGTTATTTAAGAAATTTTAAATTATTCAATTAATTCCTTAGAAAAGAGCCTCATTGTGGAAGGCAAGAGAGAAAAGAAGAAAGTAGAGAGATTGACAATGCAAGTGTCTTCCTTACAAAGAGAGCCATTTACAATTGAACAAGGTAAGTTTATATTTCTTTTTACAGTGAAAATGCTCAATTAGGCAAAAAAGTGATTAACAAATACATGGTAATAGCATGCTTACTTAGTGTTTAGGAAGTCGTGTTCTATTTTGGCAGAATTTTAATTTTCCTTACTAGCACAAAGTTATACAAACTATGCTGTGGGAATGATTTTCATTAAACTAACTGAATATTAAAGGCCTGGGTATTTAATTATGATTTTTTTTTTTCCCCTAGGGAAGGGTCAGAAACTATGTGAAATTGAAAGGATACATTTCTTTCTGAGTAAGAAAAAAACAGATGAACTTAGAAATCTACACAAACTGCTTTACAACAGACCAGGCACAGTAAGACGTTTGAAAACATCTTTACTATGTTTTTTGATGCTTAATACATTTAAGATGCTGTATTATAGAGCCATAATTTTAATCCTGTAAAACTGTGGTGATCAACTAGTTCAGTTTCTGTATAATACCAGTGAGTGATTCAGACACGGACTGTTAAGTGACATACTGTAGTAGCGTAGCTGGTTATGAACAAGGCTTTCTTTTGTTTTTCTTCCCAGCTAGGGATAGAGGAATAGTTCAGAGATAGATTGCTGATCTGCCATGCCCAAGGCTCTAAGTTGAGTCTCCAACAGCAGTACCACCAAAACAAAAAAGGAAATGAAGTATGCTCCAAATTGAAAATCTGAATTACAATACAATCTATTGTGTTTTTTTTTTTTAACTGTATTAGAATAAAGTTGTTTTTTATGTTCTGGCCATTCACAATAAATATTTCCTTGTAGTTGAAACACCCATAAAAGTGGGTGGGGGTTGTTTGCCAAGTGATATGTTATTATGTTGCCCTAAATGTAACTAACTACTTGAAAAGAAAGGGATTGTTTTGTTTGTATGGGTGTTTTGCCTACATGTCTGTCTGTTGTGTGCTTGGTGCCTCAGGAGGTATTTGGATCCCCTGGGCTGGAGTTACAGATGGCTGTGAACTAGCCACTATATAGGTGCTGGGAATGGAACCTGGCTCCTCTGGCAGAACAGCCAGCCAGTGGTCTTACCGCTGAGCCATCTCTCCAGCCCATATAACTGTATTTGAAATCAGAAACTTGCTTTGGGTTGTGTAAAACAAGTTAGGTGTCCTTTTTTTTTTTTTTGGTTTTTCGAGACAGGGTTTCTCTGTGTAGCTTTGCGCCTTTCCTGGAATTCACTTGGTAGTCCAGGCTGGCCTCGAACTCACAGAAATCCGCCTGGCTCTGCCTCCCGAGTGCTGGGATTAAAGGCGTGCGCCACCACCGCCCGGCAAGTTAGGTGTTCTTAAGGCTGTCTGAAGCATGGGCTAGTTTGTTTTCACATGTACTGACCTCAGCTCGTACAACAATCTTAACTTACACATTTTCCTAACTAGTGAATGACATTAACATTTTGAAATAATTAAAATTATTTGCTTTTTAAAAAATAGAGTCATTGACTAGTAACTTTCTATACCTACCTAAGGAACAATTATGGTAACTTGCTAGGTGAAAATACATTCAGATCCAAACTTTCCAAAGAATTTAGTTGTAGAATTTTTGTAATGTTAAAATATTAGTAGCAAATACTTTTCAGGTTTATTGAATAAATCAATATTTTAATTTGGAAGACAGATCTGAAAATACATTATCTTTGAATTTTTTTCATTTGTACATTACTGGATAGTAGCATTAACAATAACAAAAATATTTTCAGGTATCCTCATTAAAGAAGAATGTGGGTCAGTTCAGTGGCTTTCCATTTGAAAAAGGCAGTACCCAGTATAAAAAGAAGGAAGAAATGCTGAAAAAGTAAGTTATTTTTGTAAATATTGCTTGGTTGATATGCTGTAAGCTTACCGTTAGTGTTTAAAAATGAATGCCTGCTCATTTTTAGTAGATTGCTAACTTTAATTTAGGTGTCAGAATTTGACAAGTCTTTCATAGCATCAACTTGGGTTATTTTTTATGTTCTAGTAAATAGTGACTTAAAACTCTTGAAAACTTTTAAATTTTCATTTTCCAGAAGATACAGGTAATCTCTCAGAATTCAAAGCTCATAAGGTTTGAAGGAAATGTAATAAAATGTATTTCTGTTCCCTGCTGTTACGCTTCTTATTAATGTGTTTTAAACTTTCTTTGAAAATAATTTCTTTGATGAGAAATTGTTATTTTTGATAATGCTAACAAAGTGACACACTCTTAGAACTTTTGTTTATTAAATGCCTATAGATAAAGAATTTAAATAGAAATGATTAGGTCTTCATTAAGACATTGTAATGCTGAGTCACTAACCTAAACCATTTTCAAGCCCATGAATTTTTTAGTATTGGAAACTTAGGTAATTTTCCAGTGAGTTTACTTAAATCATTGGTAAATATTCGTTTTCTAATTAATGACTGTATACTGTGGTCAGGTGACTAAGAATAAGCCACAGGGAAATACTTGTAACTGCTATGGAAACAAACAGACCGATTTTGCTAGCTCTTGCCTCTTTATAGAATGAAGAATACTTAAGAACTCGTGTGTAGTCACCTTGTTTTTTCCCTGCTTTCTGTTTCAGGTTTAGGAATGCGATGCTAAAGAGCATCTGTGAGGTTCTTGATTTAGAGAGATCAGGCGTGAACAGCAAACTAGTGAAGAGGATCTTGAATTTCTTAATGCATCCAAAGCCTTCCGGCAAAGTAAGGATTCGTTATTTACCATTTCAGTAAAATGGTTATTAACAGCCTTTCCTTTCTTTCTCTTACTGAAACAGTAATTTAACAACAGAATTGTGTTGATAGCCAGTGATGTCATCAGCATTTCAAATATATGCCTTTCATTGACAGAACTGCAATGTTTTCATAATATAAATCAAATAACATATTGTCCTTCTAATCAAATATGACTAGTACAAGATTAAGAAAAGTAGTCGGGTGGTTGTAGTGGCAGTGCATGCCTTTAATCCCAGCATTTAAGAGACAGAGGCAGGTGGATCTCCTGAGTTCCAGGATAGCTAGGGCTGTTACAGAGAACTCCTGTCTCAAAAGAAAAGTAGCTGGTGGTGATGCACATCTTTGATCCCACTTTAATCCTAGCACTGGGGAGGCAGAGGCAGGTGGGTCTCTCTGAGTTCAAGGCCAGCCTGGTCTACAGAGGGAGTTCCAGGACAGCCAAGGCTAACCAGAGAAACTCTGCCTCAAAACAAAACAAAACAAAACAGCAACAACAAAAAATAAGAAAACTACCTAAATGACACATAAGATACAAACCAGGGGCTCCAGGGTTTTCTGTCTGGAAGGTATTGGAATAGGGAAAAAGGTTGAGGAAATAATTATGTAGGGCTGTTACATAGTTTTTAAATTTTAGAATTTAGCAAATACTCCTAAGAAAGCATTTAAAAATAAATTCATTGGCTGATCAAATTGTTTTCCTCATGTGATTAGAAATGGATATGGTTTAACTGAAGGTGTATAGCAAGTTACTTATTTCGTGCTTGTTACTTTGATAATTAACTTACACAACATTTATTGCATACTGAAGGATGTAACTGAGAACTTGGCATTACTGAAAGAGTTGGTACAGTTCATTCATAAATGTAGAGTATAGAGTTGCTGATTAAGCTTTATTTCTCTATGCATAGTTTCTTCCGTTCCTTTGATTCATTAAAGCAAGAAGCTCCTAGTAATGGCATCTTTAGTGCTTATAAAAATGAAATAAATTAAGTCTAATTTCAAATACTGTCTTGATCAAATGTAAATACTACCTGAACTCATTACAATGAATACTTCTAGTCCTGTTTCAGAACCAAAAGTACCCTTTGCAAATGGTCTTGCCAGGTGTTTACAAGACAATTGAGAATACTGGTAATGTAGTTTCAGGTAGCCTGACACATTTAAAGATGATTTCTCTAAGCCTGTAAATACTTTCTGACAGAATTTGAGTTGAGAATTATCAAAAGTTGATTAATTTAGAAATAACTCTCATTGATGTTACTGTTAATAAGTTTGGTTTTTTTGTTTGGTTTTTTTACATAAAGCCATTGCCAAAACCCAAAAAATCCTCAAGCAAAGGTAGTAAAAAGGAACGGAACAGTTCTGGAACAACAAGGAAGTCAAAGCAAACCAAATGTCCTGAAATTCTGTCAGATGAATCTAGTAGTGATGAAGATGAGAAGAAAAATAAGGAAGAGTCTTCAGAAGATGAAGAGAAAGAAAGTGAGGAGGAGGTAAAATGTATTTTTTTAACTATTGTTTTCTGTCAGAGAAATATTCTTGCTATATAAATAAGCAAATAGTTCGATGTCAGTTCTTTTGTTTTTTGGGACAGGGTTTCCCTGTGTCGTCCTGGCTATCCTGGAACTCTGTAGACCAGACTGGCCTCAAATTCACATAGATCCACCTGTTTCTGCCTCCCAAGTGCTGGGATTAAAGGTACGCACCACCACTGACCAAAAATATTGGTTCCTTTTCATTGTGAAGCTACATAAATAATTGACCAGGCTTACATCCCCCCATCAAACATTAAAGTTTGAAAACAGTTGAATTTGTGACCTAGATTTGAAGTGCACCTTGAGCAGGCTCTCACCATTTAGAGGAGGGGATGAGAAAGGAAGCAGCAAAACACTCCAAAACAGAGACACAGAGGAGTGTGTATTTTCTGTTTCAGCATGTATGTGTGGGTTTTTGTCTTCAAGTATGTCCTTGCACCACATACATTTTTGGTGCCTGTAGCCGCCAGAGGATCACATCAGAATCCCCTGAAACTGAAGTTATATATAACAGTGAGCCCCCACCATGCTAGAAATTGAATTTGGATCCTCTGGAAGAGCAGCCAGTGCTCTTAAGCACTGAGCCATCTTTCCAGCCCATGGGACCACATTCTTAAGAGATTTTTTTTTTTTCATAGTATATTAATATTTTATAATTGACCTGAACTGATTTAATTTGATGCAAAAAGTAAAGTGTTAAAGGTTGTCATTTTCCTCCAACTTTTTTGGGAATTACTTAATGAGTAACAGCATTGAAGTTTATGTCACCTAAAAATGGAACATTTTCTGTTTGCAAATATTTGTAAAATGCTTCCAAAGTGCATACTAGGTAGGAGGAAAACTGTTAAGACATTAAGCTTTTGCTATCTCCTTAGTTAGGTCAGGGAAAGTAGGTACAGAAGGTGAACATTCCTGTTCTTAATGATGTTTAGTATGCCGTGTTTTATTGTTTTACTTTAGGGGTTAGAATTTATTCTATATATAGAAGTCTATAGGTTTGATTAATCCTGGATTGGCATTGTAGTCTAGATAATTCCTTGTGGGAAGCACCGCACAGTTGTAATAGCCAGAAATGTCTCTGAACACTAACAGATGTCTCTCATGTGGTCAGGAAAGGTGCTTTTTATCTACTGAACACCACAAAATTAGAAGAATAAGGTAAATTATGGGGCTGGAACGTTGCTGAGTTGTTTAAGAGCTTGTATTGCTCTTGCAAAAGAACAGTTCCTGGTACCCAGGTTGAACTGCCTGTAACTCCAGCTCTAGAGGTTACAATATCCTCTTGTGGTTTCTGCAGGAACCTACAGTCATCTACACATTCTCACACAGACACACGTGCATCCTATAATTAAAAATAAATCTTTTTTAAAAAGATATGTAGTAAACTTGTTTTATATAAATATGTTATTAGTATATATATTTGGCTTGAGATACTTAAAATTCATGCTCTGTTGCCCACAGAGGCCAGAAGAGGGTATTAGATCCCCTGGAATTGGAGTTATACATGGTTGTGAGCTGCTGTATGGATACTAGGAATTAAACCTAGATCCCTTGGAAGAACAGCTCAGCTATCTCTCCAGCTCCTAATGTCAGAATATTAAAGGTGCTCATGAAACTAAGTATGAGTACTTTCATAATGTGAGAACTTTTTTTTAACAAATCTTATAGATACTACATGCATTTAAAATTTTTTTTAGTTATATGCATATATATATATATATATGTGTGTCTGTGTATATGAGTACAGTGCCTTCTGAGGCCAGAAGAGGGCATCAGATACCCTGAAGCTGGAGTTACAGGTGATTGTAAGACACCTGGCATGGGTGCTGGGAATTAAACTTGGGTCTTCTAAAAGAACAGCAAGCGCTCCTAACCATTATGCCATCCCTCCAACCTCTACTGTATATTGGTGTGGAAAGAAGATGAATAATCTGAACTCTCAGATTTTATGGTTTAATACCTAAGAGGAAAACGTTTGTTTATATGTACATACATAATTGTGACAGATTTGTGTATGGATGCCAGGGAGCAACCCTCAAGAGCCACTGCTCCCAAATCCTCATTTTGAGACAGGATCTCAGTATATAGCACTGACTAGCTGTAGACCACACTGGCCTTGAACTTACATCTCCCTTTACCCTCTAGTGTCCGTCTTTCCTTCTGAAACCTTCCCACCTAGTTTCCCAGTGGTTAGATTAAAAAAAAAAGACTCCTTCTCCAGAAACCATTAATCATCATTAGCTCCTAAGAAAAGGATGGATGATGGGCTTTGTGGTCACCTCTATCCATGGTGAGAAGTTGGAGCGCCAGTCTTGTGAAGGTATTCATAGCTGCTGTGTGTTCATGGTTGCAGTGGTAATGTCTTGTCTGGATGGCTGTGTTTCGTGACAATCATCCCCATCCTCCAGCTCTTGAATTCATTCTGTTCTTTCTTCCGTAATGTTCCCTGATCAGGCCTTGGGTGGGAGTTGACACAGATGTCCCATTTAAGGGTGGGTGCTCATCCCTTTTTCTGTACTTGACCAGATAAGACTCATTGCATTAACTGTTATCCTCTGCAAAAAGGAGCTTTTCTGCCCTAGGCTGAGAGCTGCAGTAATCTGGGTATAAGCACAAATGCTTAACATGCAGTTTGACTACATATTCATGTAGATAAACATTAGTAATGTGTTCCTTCTGTGGGCCCAGGCCCTCTTCAGCCGTGGGCTCTTGACCAGGTTTTTACATTGTCAGGTCTATGTTCCTTCCTGTGTTGTGGTTTCATCAGACCAGTTCATCTGCAAAATAGTTTTGCCATCATTACAGTAGTGGGCATATATTGCCTGACGAATTGGTATTGTGGTGCACCTGTGTTCTGTAGCAGAGTAATAGCTGATGTGTTTTCTCCCAGTAGTCTTCATATCTTCTGACAGTAAACATTAGCCAGTAGGGAGGTAGTGAGTTTCCAGTTCAGTCCATCTTGATTTCTCTGTGTCCTAATCAGTTAATCATGATCACAGAGTTTAATGGTTTTATGTCTAAAGACAAGGAAGAACAAGCAACAGGCTGTCTTACGTTGTTTGCCTTTTTCCCTTGAAAGGGATACCTTTAACAAGAGACTCTGTCTGTGACACTGACCAGAACGTTATTCACTGTTTAGCTGTGAGCTATGATCCAGGTGTTAGTACTTCTCTTCTAGTGGCTGCTACACTGCTACACTGCAAATCTGATGTGGATTTAAATCTTTTTTGGAAGCTATTACATTTCCTGACTTCATAGGAAAAAGACAGTCAAAAGTGGGGTTGTTGTTCATTTAGACATTCTACAACTCAGAGAAACCTGCAGTTACAATTTTTGTCACATGGTCTTTTTAGTTATTGAAAAAATTTGATAGTGGTAGGATGTGGACATACATGTTTTGCTATTCCTTAATAATGCTTTTAGAAACTAAGAAACTTCATAATTTGAATGGAGGAAATTACAAAACTGAATATTTAAATCTTTCGTTGGAAATCAAAGTTGAAAGACCGCCTTGATAAAAATCCATTTACACTTCATCATTTTGTGAACTCTAACTAGAATTGTACGTTTCTTTTTTCTTGTCATTCTGGGTTTTCTCAACCAAGTTAGAAGCATCCTGTATTTTAAGCTAATTTTTTATTTTGTTCATCTGTTCACCCAGTACAACCTTTCTGCTGTGAGGACAGAATTCTGGCTCTGACAGGCGTCTTTTTTGGTGACCCTCCTTCAAGAGCCCTGCTGCCTATAACAGATAGGTAAGCCCTGTTCTCACAAGATTTTTGGGTTTTTGGCAAAAAGTGCTTGTGCCATTTTTCGATTCTACATGGAAAATCCTCTTCAAATTTTTGAAAATTTGTTACTAATCTTAATCCTTTGGGTTGGAGGGATAGTTCAGCCGTCAGGAGCATTTGCTGCTCTTCTAGAGAACTCCAGTTCAGATCCCAATACTACACATGTCGGGCAGCTGACACCATGCCTGTAACTCCAGCTCCAGGGATCAGATACCATCTTCTGGCCTGGGGTACCCCGTATACACACACACACACACAAATAAAATAAATCTTAGAAGAAAAGTTGGTTTGGAAACAAGCTCTTTCTGTATTTTTTCCCTTTGAAACTTGTTATTTAATTTTTTTCACATTCATTTTGTAAAACAACCCAGTCTTAACATCTGTTTGATTAAATTACAAAGGTGTCTGTTAAGAATCTTTCACAGCTAGGTATGATGCACACGCCTTTAATACCTGTACTGGGAGGCAGAGGCAGGTGGATCGCTGTGAGTTTTAGGCCATCCTGGTCTACAGAGGGAGTTCCAGAACAGCCAAGATTACACAGAGAAACCCTGTCTCAAAACAGACAACAAAAAAGAATCTTTCACACCTTAAATTTCATTAATTCTTAACTCTTGTTTGTCTTTTGAAGAATAAGAGGTTTACTTTTATTTATATAGTTTTAGCATTATTGTGATCATTTTTTGTTTTTTTTTCTTAAAGTGTTTTATTTCTTGTTGGCCTTGAACTTGTAAGTTGTATTGCCTCAGCCTCCCTAGTTTTGAGGATTGCAAGAGTACTTACTCTTGATGGTTTGATACAATGGTCTTGTCTTCCCTTTCTCAACTATACAGTCTATACATGTAAATTACACCAGAACATAGTGATGTTACAAATCAAGAGGTGTGGCTAAGAGGCTATGTATGGCTTAGCAAGATGACTAAAAAAATTGAACTTTAGGATTGGTAGAAATTTTTAAAATTTATCTAGTTTTCAAAACTTTAATAATTATATAGCAATTAATTAACACTAGTTCTAAGCTCTGTAGTAGTAATTAAGACATGATTAACAGTCTTTTGCCATATATACCCTTATATATTTTAGTGAGTGAGAGGGTTAGCCACATAATATTAAGAGGAAAAAGGGTATAGTCAAATGTAACTTAAGGAATGAATGAGCCAATACACATCTGTTTTTAGTACTGCTTTCTACAATAGAAAAAGATCTATATATAGCAAATAGGCTGTGATACACCACTTAGTTTGTTACTGTAACTTAGTTTTACAGTTTCATCCCTAGCTTAAAGGAACACATAGGTGAGTGGGTTTTATTCTTCCAAGAACTAATATAGGTCACATTTGCTTCTTAGTAGCTTTAAGGTGCTTCCTCACTTTACTACTGCATTTCCTCATTTATAATGAGTTAAGGAATTTGGTTTGATTTTTGTTTGTTTTGTTTTGAGCATGAGATTGTGTGGATGCAGCATTATGAAAATGCATTTTTCTTTCCTCTTGAACTTTTCCCGACCCCCAAGCTTACAAGGACCAAGTCCTACAAACAGTACAGAGTTGAACATAAGGAAAGTGGCCATTATAAACTATAAACCTCTAATAGCTTGCTTGCTTGGGGACCATTAGAGCTAGTAAGGGCAGTCAGTGTCTATTCTAGATATTGTCAGATCTTCCCATAAGCTTGCAGTATAGCATGGAAACAGATGTGTAGATGACTGTTTAATAAACAGTATGTATGCTTTTGTTGCATTTTATACAGCTTATCCTCAATCACTGTGTAAATAATATAGCTAATCAGACCTAAAATGTCTATAAGGCATTGTTTTTATGTAATTATAAAATGTTACCCTAACTGCACAGAGGTGGAAATAAATGGGAAAAGTGTTAAAATAAACATTAATGGGGCCATTCTTATCTCCATTTTTACTATTAAGGAAAGAGGACTGGAAAGGGTAAGAGATCTGTTTGAGAAGGCAAAATTAGCAGTGAAATCAGATTTAAAATAAAGCTTGATTATAAGCCCATGTTCTTACTTTTGTTCTGTATCTTCAACCTCATTTATAATGAGTTAAGGAATTTGGTTTGATTTTTTTTTTTTTTTTGGTTTTTCGAGACAGGGTTTCTCTGTGTAGCTTTGCGCCTTTCCTGGAACTCACTTGGTAGCCCAGGCTGGCCTCGAACTCACAGAGATCCGCCTGGCTCTGCCTCCTGAGTGCTGGGATTAAAGGCGTGCGCCACCACCGCCCGGCTGATTTTTGTTTGTTTTGAGCACGAGATTGTGTGGATGCAGCATTATGAAAATGCATTTTTCTTTCCTCTTGAACTTTCCCAGACCCCCAAGCTTTGGGAGGTTGGGATTAATGACTTACAGGCCAAGTATTGTGGGAATGTGAAGGAATCAAATTGATAGCATTGTGAAATGTTTAAGGGGTTGATCCTTTAGCTGGCTTTAGATTCTTAAGATTTTCATAAGGATTGAAAGTTAGTGTAAAATTTAAATAGGTGTGGTTAACTTGCCTTCTCAACTGTCCCACTGTTTATCTTTACCTCCAAATGCCAGTGACCTTCATTTGCCTTAACTTCTAAAACTGTGTCCATTGTTTCCCAAAACTGAGATGTTTGAAACGCTCGTCTTTTCCAGAATCACCTGTACCTAATAACTTCATTTTCAGGATAGGTGAAATGATTCTTAACATTTGTAGAGCTAAAGACAGGATGTGAGTTCATCAGCTATTTTACTGTGCCCAAGATGTTGGGTAACCAACTAAGTTGGAGCTTGTTGGTTCACTGTTCAGTTTTCAGTATTTCCTAAGTCATCAAGTCCTAATCAGTTTCTACCTGAAGTGTGTCACAAAAAATTCACAACTGATTAATGAAAATGAGTGAAACCAACTATAAACTTAAGGGAATTAAGATGTTTGTGAGTCAAGTCATGTCTACCATAATGTGATAAAGTAAGTGATGTGTCAGGGTTAGTGAGGTGTCACATTTATAATTTCCATTCTGTAATAGATAACCTTGCTTTTAAAGACTATTTACAACATCCAATTTTAGGGGAAATTGGTTTGCATACTGGAGGAACTTCTCAATCACAAAAGGAAGCACTTGGTAGCAATGGTGGATGATATTGTTTCCTACGTGCCAGGAGGCATCATTAAAAGTATTTTCACAAGCTGTACACTAAACCCCCCACAAAGACTTAGATTGGTTCCTTTATTTGTTAAGTGGGGAAAGTAGGGCCTGGAGATGAACTAAGGCATGCAGCTCGCCTCAAGACCCTGCACTCTGAACTATAATTTATCTTGTTCTGTAGTACTTGTGTGGTATGATTGCGCTCTTGTAGAAATTTTGGTAATCAACAGTAGGCGAGTTGTCTTTTTAAAAAGCCACGGAATGTTATCCTTTCTAGAAGATGGTGTTAGTATAGAAAGATGTATATGTTTGTCCAGAAGGAACATTTTTTAAGAGTGACTTCATTTCCTCCCCTACTCCCTTATCACCACAGATGTTTATACTTTATTAAACCACTAACTTGTACCAGTTAATAGGTTTAATATTAATCATATTGTGTATGCCTTCTAAAAGTTTAATCATAAACTTAGATGGCCCTGGAAATGTTCTAAATACCGAATGTAATGCGATTGAGTAGCAGTGCAGTGTGTTGTTTCTATTGCTTACTTTTCACAACCATTTGGGTAGTATAGTTTCTTATACTTAAAAGCCCAGGTTTTATTAGCCTTTGACTGAAGAGTAATACTGAATATTTGATTCTGTGTAATAAGAGTATTGATACAACAGCTGAACCTTTATTATTCCCTTTAAGAGCCTACTGCAGTTTATATGAACTAGGTGGGCATCTAATTAAAAAACATTAGTTTAAGTTAGTCATGGAAAACTAATACTAGTCATTGGTACTGCTTGATAAAGCTCCCATATTTTATCAGCTGCTTAATACCACTTATGTACTGGTAGTAGCTGACAAACTAGAAAGGTTTGCTAGTGCCCAGCCAACAGAATATTACTGAGTTATTAATACAGGGTGAACCTAGGTTTATATAGATATTTGCAATGGTAATATAACAAAGAAAAGACACACTAAAAATTGAATTAACTCCACTTAGCTATAATAGTCTGAGTCTTCCTAGATTTTTAACAAATTGATATGAAGGACAGATTGAACACAGTATTTGTCTTTAAGAGTTAAGTGAGCTATAACATACCTGTAATGTAAGGCTCTAGTGGCCAAGACAGAAAGCATTCAAGACTGGTCTCGGTATGTATTGTAGCAGTATCTCTCAAACAACAAAAAGCTGATAGTGATGATTAACTCCAAAATCAAGAGTGTAAAACATTCTCTGTCTAGCTATTTGTGATAGTTTCAATGTATAAAGATGAGAAATTATCTTAGGTTCTTTTGTAATGTGGAATACTTTGCTTTGGGAATGTTAATTAAATGAAGAATTAATTCTTCCTAGTTTCAGAGACTTTAGTTGAAATAAAGTACTTATAAGCTATAATTTGGACACTGTAATTTATGTCTAGCATTTAGCTTTTGTTGAATCTGTATATTGGTGCTTAAGAGCATGTGCTCTGGAGTCAGGTCTATGTTTGAGTCTTAGCTTGTAGTAATATGATTATGAATAAAATGACTTCACTGAGTCTGTTTCTTCATATATTCACAAGTTTTTATTGAACAACTGCTGTGTACTAGGACCTATTAGAAGTTATGGGTTTATCAGTGAACACAAGGAATAAAAGCTTGTCTCTCTCTAGTTTGGTTTTAGTTGGGGGAAGAGAGTAGGAGACAGTAAATAGTATTTATATTTTGAATTATATGTCAGCCCCAATTAAATGGAATAATGTAGATGACTTCTTTACATTGAAATAAAGTGTTAGGGCACAATTCCTCTCAACAGTTGATAATTAGTAATGTTTAAGCTGTGATAGCTAGTGTTTACTGTAAGAACGTAGAGGGAAGAACAGTAGTGACTCATCCATATATGTGCTTTCTTTTCCTTTCTAGCAACCACCAAAAAAGACATCTAAAAAAGAAAAAGCAAAACAGAAAGCTGCTGCTAAAAGTAAGAAGTCTGTAAAAAGTGCTAATGTTAAGAAGGCAGATAGCAGCACCACCAAGAAGAATCAAAACAGTTCCAAAAAAGGTACATTAGAAATGATGACAGCAGTTGTTAGGTACACTACATGCATGTACATGTTTAAGTATGTATGGAAGACAGTAAACTGCAAAGAACATTGGGGAGAAGTAGCATGCCAGTTTTCAAAGCTAAAAAATTTTCAGTGCATGCTTTAAATGTAATTTTTAGGTAAATTTTTTATTTTAAAATTAAAACTAAGTGATTTATCTCTGGGAAGGGCTTATGTTCTCTTGAAAACTTAAAAACTTCCTTTGTCTTACACCTTGGTATGCAAAAAATTATTCACACTTGGTATCTTAACTTTTAGAGTCTGAATCTGAAGATAGTTCTGATGATGAACCATTAATTAAAAAATTGAAAAAACCACCTACAGATGAAGAGTTAAAGGAAACAGTGAAGAAATTACTGGCTGATGCTAACTTGGAGGAAGTCACAATGAAGCAGATTTGCAAAGAGGTAATTGGGGGCATGTGTTCTAGTTATTACCCTCTGACTTTGGAGTTTTTCACCCATTTAATTTGAAACTATTAGTACATCTTTTTGTGTATTCATTCAGAGAGTATTGATTAAATCACTATTTCAGATCCTCTTGTGGGTACTGGGTACTGTAGTAATTGTAAAAGAGTCATGCATCTCTGACCTAAACATTTTTATAAATAGTCAATAAAATTAAAATGATAGGCTTCACAACACAGACTTCCTGGTGTGGAAACTTAGTGATGCATCATTAGCTTGTATTGGTTTAAAGAGAATCTTGGGAGTCACCTTACTCCCTTCTTAGTGTGCTGAAGACTGTGCCAGAAAACCAACTTAAATTTCTCTGGAATTTTTTTAATGGATGCATCTCTGGAAATAAAATGTGTTAGTCTTGAATGAGTCATTGTCCATATTGTAGGTATAGTTGGAGATTTAAAAATCTAGTTTCTTTTGATTAAATAAAGGTTAATTTGAAATACACCAAAGGTAAAATAGTCTATGCTTTTATTGAATTTATTTTTTTTACTTTATTAGACATTCAACTGAGCCTTTACTACATGCCAAGCTAAGACTAGGTGTTAAGAGAGAAAGCAGGGAAGTCATTACTTGTCTTTAAATATGCCTGCTGTTAGTGAGGTAGAGAAAAATATTCCAGCAGAGGGCTGTGCGTGCAAACTGTTGGAACACCTTGGTAGGAGTACAGCACCACAGAACAAACATTCCTACCTGGGAATGGGGGCCAGGGCTTGAAAGAATATGGAAAAGCATCTAGAATTATTCACTGAGTCCCAAAATACTAGAATAATAATAAGTAAATTAAATAATAGAATAACAAAATAATAAACCTTTTCTCTACAGCAGTGGTTCTCGACCTTCCTCATGCTTCAACCCTTTATTTAATATACTTCATGTTGTGACGCCCAGCCATAAAATTATTTTTTATTTTTTTTTTTTTTGGTTTTTCGAGACAGGGTTTCTCTGTGTAGCTTTGCGCCTTTCCTGGAACTCACTTGGTAGCCCAGGCTGGCCTCGAAGTCACAGAGATCCGCCTGGCTCTGCCTCCCGAGTGCTGGGATTAAAGGCGTGCGCCACCACCGCCCAGCTATAAAATTATTTTTGTTGCTACTTCATAACTACAATTTTGCTATGAATTGTAATGTAAATATCTGTTTTCTGATGGTCTTAGGTGATTGGTGTGAAAGGATCATTCAACTCCCAGGTTAAGAACCACTGCTTTATTGTTGAACAGTGACATAGTCACTGAAATAATGACTGTAAGAAGCAGTCATTTGGGGAGGGGAAGGGAGGGCGGAAGAAAGGGGGAATCTGTGGTTGGTATATAAAAGGAATAAAAAATCCCTTGATTAAAAAAAAAGAAAAATAATTTATCTCAAAACTAGGATTCCAAGGAAGTCTTTGCAGTAAGGAGAGAACTAGAGTTTTGAAAATCTGTAGATGCGTTGGAACTAACTTCAGTGTTCTCAAAACTAAGGGATTGAGAATCTGGGTAGAATACTGAGATAGTTGAAAGGGATGTAACATAATAGTTGTTTGTTTTGAGACAGGGTCTCCCTGTGTAAACCAGGCTGGACCCCAACTCAGAGATCTGCCTGCCTCTGCCTTCTAAGTACTAGGATTAAAAGTGTATAGTACTCCAGGCTTGATAGTTACATTATTTAAAGTTACGCTACAAACATCAAAAAAGGTCGATCTGACAAAAGATGATAGAGGCAGAAAAGCAACAGTATGAGACTGGGGGTACTTGGTGGCCCAGTGATAGGACACTCATTACTAACATGCACAGGACACAAGCCATGGGACTGCCTTACCTCATCACAAATAAGCCTAATCAAAGGCTTCTTCGTTGTGGATGCTACCAGTCCCAGGTAGCAGTGATCATAATTGAGACTAGAACAGATAGGATAGTTTAAAAGATATGTTATTTTAGATACTTCGAGAATGGAGTTCTTGGAACATGCAAATGAACACTGGTTCTCCACTTTAGGAGAGATATAAGAATTATAAACATTGAAGGGGCCTTTTATCAGACACAGAAATTAGAAGGAAATAAGTTTTGCTTATTAGAATGAACGGAGCACTATAGAGATTGACAGTTTTCATTGGTAGCAAAGAAGGCAAAACAAGTACTACTTGTGTTTAAATTGTAACCGCTTCTTTTAAAGGACTTTTCAGAGTGTATTGAAATTTAGATTGCACGTACCCTTTAATCTAGCTATTCCATTTCAAGGCCTTTCCTTAAAGGCATAGTTGTATGATGCTGATAGTGTTCATTCAGCTTGTCTATAAATACTGAAAAACCAGAAGCTGCGTAAATGACCATCAGTAAGGAAATGAGTAGTACAACTTAATATATTAAAGGGTTGTAGTTAGTTGCAGTGACATAAATGGGACTTGTTTGCAAAGACAGGCCAACTATTAGGTCATCTTTATCATCATGTCGCATTTTGTGAATAAAGTTTTATAATGCAGCTACACCTATTCGTATTGGTAGTATACCTACTTATATGAATATATCTATCTCATACATCTGCACAGTTGCATAGTTGTAACAGAAGACTGACTAGCAAAGCCCCAAACATTTTCTTGCTTGTCCATTTATAGTAAAAGTTTTATAGGCCCTAAATGAGGGTAAGAGTTCAGCTGCAGGGTACTTGCAGACTTCCAGTATGAGTTCAGACTGGAAGATAAGCAATAATAGATTTGAGACTTAAAAAAATTGGGGGCAAGTTAGTTTAAATTCTAGGAGTAAAGCACTCATGAGACTATTTGGATTTTCATGATTTAATTAAGAGGATTGAGTATAATGAGTAGAGGTTGGAGTTCAAACTGTAGAATCCTAAGCAGAATATTGGGTGCTATGGAGACTAGGACCTCTAAAAGACACTCCACAGGTAGCCTGCCAATATTTCCTACCTGTGTTTTTGATTCAGTACTACTTTGAAGTTGTAAAGCACCGAGAATGTCTGTTGACTTTATTGCTTTGAATACAGTAAATGTCATTTACAGGTACAAGTCTGTAGTGAACCAGAGAACATTTAAAATCTACATGTTTACTTTTAATTCAAAGACAGTATTACAGACTTTTAAATCTGCTTTTAATGTTTTTAGGTATATGAAAATTATCCTGCTTATGATTTAACTGAGAGGAAAGATTTCATTAAAACAACTGTAAAAGAGGTAAATATTTTCCTTTTTCCTACTTGATCACTTGGCATAGAAACCAAAAGTTTATCAAATATTGCATTTTTTTAACTATTCATTTCAGTGAAAATCACAATTTGATGTCCCAGGGTTGTTAATAAACATAGATGAAGAACTATATTTAGTAAGTTTGTTTAGTTTTGATAGAACCTTAGCTTAGATTAAGATAGGTTCATAGTACACATGGTAGCTTTGTATCTCTGAGGTACTTACTAGCTTCAGGGTAAGTCACTCCAAGGCCCAAGGTCAGCAGTAACCACTGTTTCATATTTAGCTCACCTGATTTCCCAAGGTCACATTAATATGATGCGAGTAAGATTTTATGATGTATGCATACTTGATTTTGTGTGTTGGGTATGGTAAAGCGGTTTTCTTTTTTTATTGCAGCTAATCTCTTAAGCTAGAGGACAGATGGCTTGTTCTAAGATTTGAAGATACGATTTATACCAGCAAAGAGAATGTATTTTCTTTTTTAAGTCTATTGTTGGTAGAACTCGCTGCTGACCCTTTTGAGTGTTACATATATTTGAGCTTGCTGTTTTAAATTGCATTTCCTTGCAGTTTTCAGTTTAAAGTCTTGCATGGCAGTAAATGTTCCTTGCTTTTTATAGTTGTACGTTTTGGATTTCTTTATTGTAAGGTCATAGATTTCTGAACTGTTGTGAATTTTAGTGCACTTAATGTTAGCTTAAGACACTTTTAATTGAAGCAAAAACTATGTAACTATAACCAGCATTTATACGTGCAGAGACTATTGCAGTATTTAGTATATGAGATATTTTGAATACACCTTCTGTCAGTGTGAAAACGTAGTGGCAGTTTCTTCATCATATTAGAGCACAGCTGTTCAGATGACCGAGTTGGAACTTTTCACGCATGCATATATATGTCAGGTTGTCAGCATGACAGAAGTGACAGATGTTATTTTTGTATTTTTAAAAACCAATTTGTTGTATATAATTTTTTTTTAATTTCTTTTGTGCAGATCAATTTTTAAACTCATGTAGGTAGATGTCTTGTAACTAAAGAATGTCAGTGTTCAGCCAGGCAGCATAACAGAGCAGTTAGTTCAGTGTTGCAGCACTGAAGGACTGTCCAGTTCTGCTTTGCCCTGAAAGTGTCATCAATTTTTGTGGTATGTTAAAAGTGTCATAGAAATTTTATATTGAGGATAAACCAAAATCAACACATCAAGTTTCAAAAACTGGGGAAGGGTGAGCACACTTGGCTTATATAAGTGAACTGGTAGTAACTAAACTTTGACCATATAAATCGTAGATACCTGACTTCCTTCATAATTATGATTGAAAGTATCATCAGATGTAATGCCAGAAGATAGTATAAAAGTTATCAGATGGTAATGCCGGGAATGTAGGTATCTTTGAAAGTATTTCTCAAAAAACCATACATTAAATTTCTTTGAAGTAAGTATTATGGAATCAAGGCTGTTTGATTTTAAATTTTGGTCAATCAAGATTTTTAAGTGATAAACATGGACTGTCCCTGAATTTAAATTTTGTCTTTTGACTGTCCTGAGAAATTATTTCTGAATTATAAAAATAAGCTGCTTGACAATTGATGTACCAACTGAGTGTTTAATTTTCACATCGTAAATCAAATATATTAAAATAATGTTGAGCATTAACAGGTATTTTTACATATTCGACTTTAGTATGCTTAGAGTGAAATGGAGGAAGTAACTAAATGGGGACTAAAAATTGGCCTTTACTTTTAAATAATTTGTTATAAATCTTGGCAATAAAGATAAATTGATGTTTTAAATGTCTTGTATTTAGTCTTTTAATTTATTTGTTTTCGTGTTATTCTTTGGGGTGTGGGAGGATTAGTCCCCAATTCTGTGACTTGGAGTTCTTTAGTAATAACTGACCACTTTTGTTTGTTTTTTTGAGACAAGGTTTCTCTGTGTAACTTTGGAGCCTATCCTGGATCTCGCTTTGTAGACCAGGCTGGCCTCTAACTCAGAGATCCATCTACCTGGCTCTGCTTCCCGAGTGCTGGGATTAAAGGCGTGTACCACCACCACCGGCTAACTGACCACTTTTGAAATGACTGTTTACTATTAAAGAAATGGAAATAGGTAGTAAGTGCTTATGACCAAAAGTTTAAAAGAATTGGAAATAAAGTTGACAATGATGCTATAACCATTTATTAAAGGTATTTGCAAAAGTCCTTATGTAGTTTTACATAACCAATTATTCATGATGTGTAGTTATCGCTGTAAGTATACAGTTCTCATAAACAAAAAAAAAATTTTTTTTTTTTTTGGTTTGTTGGAGACAGGGTTTCTCTGTGAAACAGCCCTTGCTGTCCTGGAACTTACTGTGTAAACCAGGCTGGCCTTGAACTCACAGAGATCTGCCTGCCTCTGCCTCTTGAGTGCTGGGATTAAGGGTGTACGCCACCACTGCCCAGCTCTCATTAACAGAAACCTTAGAGGTTGAAAAATATAGTAACTCAAAAGTACCATAGTTCCTGTAGAACAAAATAGGAAATTTTGTCACTTAAAACGGGGAGGAAATTAAATACACATTTATACGAAATGGCGTAATACAAGCTCAAGTGTCTAGAAACTAACTTAGACTGAAATTTTTTTAACATTTTGCATTTATCACTTCACATACACTAAACATTTTAATTACTTACACTTTAAAGCAGAATACTTCCCTTATCAGTACCAATGAGTCTCAACAAATAACCTCTAAGTACAGTGAGTAATTAACTTTTAAATATGTAGTCATTGGCTTGTGTCATACTCTGACGGGGAGGGTGTATATCTAGACTGTCTAGAGCTCACTTCACTGTACATTCTCCGTGTAAGATCTTATGTTAACAAGCAAAGTTTTGAGTTTCAGAAATACCTAAGTTCAAAAGGTGGCTTTCAAGACCTTTGTATAGCCCCTTTTAAAACCAGATCAGTATAATTCAAAGAATTGTTCAAAGACTTTTTAAAACAAAAGCATATTTCTAGTTTGTCAACTGAAGTTTCTTGGCAGAATAGGTATCTAAAAGACCCTGAAACCCATGTTGAATCTTGAAGTGGAAAAGTTTTGCCGTGTTCAGACTTTAACATATGGCTTAAAGTATGTGCTATGTACCAAGATAAATTGTTGTGCAGTTTTCCAGTGGACCTGCCTATGGGAAACTTACTGTAAACTATATAAAATATTAGACACTGTGAAAGTCACTTTAAAAATAAGTGAAGAGGGGCTTTTAATTATTCTGACAAGGTTTTTGCCAAATTTCAAGTATGCTACCCACCCAAAAATGGTTTTAGTTTGTTTTATAGTGTGAAAACATTCTGTTCGCATTGAGAATGTAACATATACACTCACTGTTAAGGGATTGTGAGTCTTGTGTTCCTAATGAATGCACAGATCTAAAATATCAAAATATACCTGAATCTTAAGTTTTGAATACCCAATGAAAAGAAATATATGTAGTATAAAATAGCCTAGAAGCTTCATGTCATACCTTCAAATTGTATCAAAAAAGAATTAAAATTTTAAGAAAAGCCCAAAGATTGGAGCTGTGTAAAAATATTAAGGCTCATTGGTAAAGGTACTGATAAATTGTCACAGAAAAACACATGGCTTTCTCTAAGTTTGCTAGTGACCCCTGCTGGATTACCTGGTTTCACAATATATGAAAAGTAATCTGCCAACTAGAATGTCCAGTTTGAAGGGAACCCCCCAACCAGAATGAAGGTCTCAATGTTAGGTTACACTGTGCCACCTTCTGAAAACCACAGGACTCAGCATTAATTGGGCCTATGGAAAAATAAAATTAAATAGAAGTGCCTAGAAGGATTTTGAGGGTCAGTGATTTCAGAAGAGTGAAATGGGTTTACATTTTCCTATCACCACAGAAACATTTCAGTTTTACTATACAGTCTCCTCTCTCTTACAAAACTTAAGTTCAACTTGTGTTTTAAACTTTTCCATTTGGGACACAGAAGAAAGCTCAAGTCCATACATGTTTTTTTTTAAAAGGCTGCAATCTTGCTTGCTTCTCGAACACCACTCAAATATGCCCCTGTAACAGTTTGTGGGAAATGCCTGTTTGTTGCCTGTGGGGGAAAAAAGAAACTTTCAGATTGTGCATAAAGAATTGATGACATCAACAGGTCATATGACCTTATTCTTTTTCTGGTATACCTAAAAAAGATGTGTTCATGACGGAGCCTTGAACCTTGACTTCTTTCACTATGCTTTACCAGACTTCTACAACATGTATCTGAAGTCCCTGCCAAGTACTCTGGCATCCGTAGAAATACTATCTAGGACAGTAAAAGTAAAGTACTGGGGAGAAAGTATGAATCACAGAAGCCTCAGAAGTTAGTGTTCAGAAGAACATGAGAACAACTACCCAGGGAAAGCAAAGAGTAAATAAATCCTATCTTAGCCTAAAACTACCATCTCTAGAAGAGATGGCAAATACTGCCTGGTATATGGCCAGTATGTGCAACTTGCTCAGCTGGCTTAAGATGTCTCTGTCAAACAGTTTCTGATACAACTAGACTTGTAATCCCAGATTACAATAGACCGAGTATGACTGCAGGCAGACTTGTAATAGAGCTAGCTGCCTTTATGATGGGATAGAGAACAGAGGCTGTCAAAAGGCAAAACAGTTCTACAAAGACTGGGAAATGTCAGCCTTTGGGGCTTGAAGCATAGCAGTGCAAGAAGTAGGTGGTCTCCAAAGCACTTAGGTCTAGGGAGCAGATGATGATGATGTCCCTCCTCTTCAACACAGGGATCTACATGTCTACAAAGCCTGATATAGTGAGTGGCACACCCTTATCCTCAACTCAAGGAAGGTGGATCTCTAAAGTGTTTTCTGCCCAGCAAGCATAATCCACTTGGTAAACTCCACGCCTATGAAACCCTGTCTCCGTAAAACAAAACAAAAACCCAAGGTGGACAGCTCCGGAATGGCACACCTCAGGCTGAGCTCTGGCACACATTTACCCCTCCAAACATGCCCCCTCTTCTCAGAAAAGCATAGGCATTCTGTTAAATACAAAGTATCCTTCCTAATTACCACTGAGCCTTCCAGCATCTAAAATGCCAAAAGCAAAGCTACTATAGAAAAGGTTTCCAGGCAGTGCTGTCGCTGCTGGAGCTATGAAGGCTTTTCAGATGTGCCTCACAAGCAGCAAGGAAAACAGGAAACCTTTCTCAAAAGCCTAAATAACTAATGAGACAATTGTTGAGTCAGAATGGGATGGCAATAAAAAAGTTAAAAGTGGAAAGATTACCTAACATCTCTTCCAAAGTCGAATAAAGAGATAAGGTTGGCAATCCAAAAGTTTGAAGGACAGAAGATGTAAGGATGAAAAAAAAAAAATGGAAGAAAGTGATCAGGAATAAATTGCTGGAGTGAAAGACTAGTTCTTTAATGATAAGATTAGAGAAGATTAAGAGTTCACCCAGCAGAAGACCATACTATAATCTGTCAGTGAATAGTGCAAAGACTGGAAGGTTTCAGATAATAAGCCAGCCAGGAGGGAGATCTGCGTGAATTGTAAATTGGAGTTGACTGAAGGGTATGGGAGACAGGCACCAAAACAGCTATCAAGAAAGCAGAAAGCTGTTTAATAATGGAACCCATGAACACCTTGGCTCAGCAGTAAACATTCCATTGCACATGACAGTTAAAAACACAGATACCAACCAAGTGTGTTGGCTCACACCTGGAATCTCTCCAGAGTATGGGGCAGGAGGATTGTTGCAATCCAGCCTGGACTATAGAGTGAGGCCTGGTCTTAAAAGAGCATGGATACCAACTAAGTAAAATAGCTGCATTAAAAGAATGGTGCATAGAGACTAAATAAGCTATATTTTTAATATAACAGAGCAAGCCAGAGTGTAATATTAAATCATACAATGTCAATATAAATAAGAGGAAGATACACCTACAAGAATGATCTGTTCACAGGAAACTAGACAGTTAAAAATGGCTGCTAGGAGAAATATAAGGCAGGCTTTCAGAATGGACAGGGCTTCTACCATGTGCAGTCATGAGACATTCAAACATACTTGACTTGGGTTTTAATACTGAGCCATTTTTACTGAAAATAAAAAGATTGGGTTTGATGTCAAGATATGTACCTCACCAGCAAAAAAGACAGTTCCTTGTATTTCTTCAGCAATGATGTCATAGGCCTCACCACTTCCAAATGTCTTGACGAAACTATATGCCATCTGGATCCATGGCTCTGTGCTCCACCGTGTGACAAAATACTTGGTGGGATCTGGGATCTCCTTATGTGAAAACAAAAAATTATGTTTAAAAAAGGATCAAAAAGGAACTTAGATACACCACAACCCAATTGGAAAGAACTTTCTCCTCTTGTAGGCCTGAGTTCACTGTGGTAGCCTCCTAAGCAGCAGCACGTCTGCCCCTCCTTCCCATTAACTCTCCCTTTCCCAGCCACACTCGATCCCTCCACTGCTATGTGCTTCACCTGCAAAGACACATCCTGTACAACGAATGGTTACAGTGGCTATAAACTAAACTTAGTTTTGTCCACTGGCCTCTGACAAGCTTTAACATGAGAACACTTCCTGTAAACTACAGTTCCAAGTAACTAAAAAATCCAGGTGAAAACCAAAGCTGAGCATGACTGGGTCACCGTTATATGACTAGTTAGATCCTCTTTTACAAAGAACTGGCAACAGCTGAATGATCCTCAAAATTCTAATTTTGAGTCATTTCACTTCTGTTTCTACTCTTAATTAGAAGACAGGTCGTGGCTACTTCCAGATCTCCAAAGAATGAAAAAAGGTACCCGGAGCTCCTTGTAGAGAGACTTGTTTATGTGGTGCGCTAGAACATTTTAGAAAACATCCTTCTTTAAAAGGAATGTTGTATGTTGCCCGGTGAGTAGACAGCTCAGTGGCTAAGGGCACTTCTGCCAAAGCCTGATGACCTAAGTGATCTCTAGAACATAGTGGAAGGAGTGGGGTTATCCTCTGATCGATACATGTGTGTAATGGCATGCATATTTATACACATAGACGTTTCCTTTTTAAAGAATGTTGTAGTCAAAGCATTACAGCTTGGGTAAACATGGCAACTATAGAAAACGTGGCCTTTTACAGTCTTAGGAAAGGAAGATAGTGTAATTGATGTGATGGGAAAAAGATGACAGTCGTATTGTAGACTGCTGCTCTACAGCTCCGACAGACACAAGTTTAAGTACTAAGTCCATCCGCACGAACTTGGAAGTGTGAATCTTTACTAGGTAGCTGGATTATAATGGGGGTGTTAAGAGAAGGCCTAATTCAATATGACCAGCTCTGTCTTTAGAACACAGAAGGAAAAGGATTCAAGGATACCAAGGAAAACATCTGTAAACCATGAGGAGTCCTACAGAGACCAACCCAGCTAGACATCTTAATCCTGGGCCTGAGCCTGTGGAACTATAAATGACTAAGTAAGTCTCAGCACCTATGCTGTGGCATTTTGCTATGGCAGTCCCGATACTCAGCTGGTTATTCATGTGGAGAGGGAAACTGCAAGGAAAATTAATGTGGCCTGTCTTGATCTCTTTGTATTCAGTAATGCAGACTGGCTTCCAGTCCCACCTGCTCAGATCACATCCACAATAAGCATGTTAATCCTCTCAAGGAGGGTTTTTCTCACCTGCTCCTTAAACAGCTCCCGAAGGACGCCCATGCACTGCTGTAACACCTGCTTGTCATCCATGGTCCTAAGGGATGCCACTGCCTCCCCTGTGATCACGGACATCAGTACACTCTGCTGCTTTTGCAGGTCACGGGGGAAAAAAAAAAGCACAGGACACTTGCTGTAAAGGCTCAATTCCACACACAAGGGCCTCATTCTCCTATGCTGAATTTCATTGTGTCTCATTGTCCTTTATCTCTACTTCAATCCCCATCCATTCTCCTCATGCACATTACTCATTCCCCACTACAGTCCCCTGCTGGAAAGAAAGAAACACTCATGAAATAATGTAAATGTCAAATTCAAAGTTCCCTTGGCTGTTTATGAAATTTTGTTTGAGAAGCAGCAGTAAGTTTGAGAAAGAAATCCGCAGGAATAATTAAATACAACCTTCCATGGCTCCCACATGAAACCCCCTTAAAACATTTCCCCAGAGTGAGGAAAAGTAGGAAACGGTGGCTAGGTTCCTTTGTTTTGGTAGCACAGCTTTCTACCCCCAGGGCTGTACTCTAATTTCTACCTTTCGCATCTACTCCCATCACGGCCCTCACACGGACATCCCATATCTGACCTTCTAGAGCAGAGACAACAGTTAGGACGTTTGGTCCACCTCTTCACTGTGCTGTCGCTGGCCTTACCTGAGGAATTCACTTTCAACCTGAAAGTGAGCATCGAGTCTTCCCCCAGAGAGCAGAACTGATACTTTTAAGAAAACAGGGCAAGGACTGGGACTCTTTTCCCAATGGAAATGCCCCAGTCGCTGCATCCTCCCCAAAATATAAATACATACACAGATCTACGCAGTCGTGGTTCATTCCTGCTCCTGGCACATAATTTGCAAACCCTAACCTTTAAGAAAGGAATTCAAGCCGGGCGGTGGTGGCGCACGCCTTTAATCCCAGCACTCGGGAGGCAGAGCCAGGCGGATCTCTGTGAGTTCGAGGCCAGCCTGGGCTACCAAGTGAGTTCCAGGCCAGCCTGGGCTACCAAGTGAGTTCCAGGAGAGGTGCAAAGCTACACAGAGAAACCCTGTCTCGAAAAACCAAAAAAAAAAAAAAAAAAAAAAAAGAAAGAAAGGAATTCAAACCACACCACAAAACTTTACCTGGGGGTCCATGTCGTAGTATACAGCAAAGAGCCCTCGCTGGCTGGCACTGGGAGGAACATGACCAAAAAAGTCAGCCCCTTGAACTTTACTGTCCCAAAATCTATACGGAAACTGCAAGGCAATCTGGAAAGCAAGCCAAGAGAAGGGTAAGCGCCCCCTGTATCAATCAATCACAGGCCATCTCTAAGTACAACCTAGAAGTCTACTTAGAAACAACTACACTAGGTTCAAAACTCCCCACCTATTCAGTCCTGAACTTCCATAAGCTACAGACCACTCAAAAGGCCTAGTGTCTCCCACACTGCCTTGACTGCTAAAGGAGACCATAACGGCTGCAAAAACAAAAACAAAAAAAACCAAAAACCCAAAACCCTGGGCTCACTGGGACACAGGGAGAGGATGGACACAGGAGAACAAAACAAATTAAGAGCTGCTTATAGCAAAGCCAAAATCAGATAGCCAGATTCATTTCCCTGCTGGGCATGGTAGGCAGGTGAAACCAAGACTTCAAATCTACCCCTAGCTACATAGTTTGAAGGCAGTCTAGACTACATGAGACCCCATCTAGGGGTTCAAGAGAAGCGATTCTCCTAAAAGTAAAAATGGAATTCAGCTAGCCTTTTTTAATCCAAATTATATGAGAAATTTTTAAGGCTAAACTTTTTCATAATACCTCCCCCCCCATTTTTAACTGAGTAAATTGGTTCTTTGACAATCACACATGTATATAGTACATTCTGTTTACTTACTCCCTTTTGTTTGCCTAATTGTTCAAAAGGTTATTATCCAAACAAAACTATCAGCCAGCGCTATCTCTTGAGTTCTGAGGCTAAGGTAATTTAGGTCACCTTTTCAATGATGCCTGCGCCCAAGCTATTGATGGCCTTCATCTTCTTCTCTGACAATGGTGGATTAAACTGGATGGCACCTCTCTGTAGTATGGCCAATGGTACAGTGACTAATACCTGTGGGGAACAATTAAGACAACACAGCATCTGAAACTACCCATGCTTCTCAGTGGCTCAGACCAATACCTGAGCATTCTCTCTGCTCTACTTCCAGTTGTAAAACTGTCAATATCCCACTTTATGTTCTAAGAACAAGGGGTGTTATGTGAGATCACACAGGTTGTTCATTGCTCAATAGGGCCTAGGCAAAAGTAGCATCCACACAGGAATGTACATAAAGAACTTTCTTGATGGCTAGTGATAATGCTGGGTCAGGAGGGTAGCATACTTCATCTCTGAAATGCAGTGCTATTTATGGAAATGGCCCAGCCAAGCGTAGTAGTAAACATTTGTAATCCTAGCACTCCAGAGGTAGACACAAGATGATCAAAATCAGCCTGAACTACATAGCCAGTTCCAGGCCAATCAGATACACAGTCAGATCTTGTCCACAAAAAATGAAAATGAAAGAGAGGGAGGGAAGGCCCAAAATAATCAGAGCTTGTTCTGTCATTCTTAGTACCATGCCTGTCAATAGCCTATACAGGAAATGCTTGTCCTTACTGATCTCAGAATCAGACGACCACTTAAAACTAGGAGGCAATCATATGCTCCATAATTGATAAGCAAATCACAAGTACTAGGGTTATAAACTGTGAAACTACATGAGAACTTTTTAAGCAGTAAGCATTTTACTACAAGGTCTCAAGTAGTTTTAAAGGTCAAATTGAACTCTTGGCTAGGTATGGTAGCACAGGCCCATAATCCTAGCACTTAGAACGTTAAGGCCAACGGAGGCTACACACCAAGGACCTATTGTGTGGGGGGGAGGGAGAACCCTTGAGGCCACATAATAACAAGCCATCAAGGATAACTGCTGTCTCACCTTACCATTCAGAAAGTTCTAGTTTCAGAATCAACGAAGAAGTCATTACTACTGCTACCAGTAGATAGAAAGACCTGTACCAGCAAAACAGGTGTCTCCTGCCCTGCCTTTTGTCGTCATGAGACCTCTGCTATCCCTGCCACAGCAGAACCAAGCACCTTAGCCACTCTCAGCAGAGGCAGCAACAGTGAAGCAGAGCCAGACAGGCTCCACCTCCCAGATGTGTGTATGATTGGTTGCATCTCACTTACAGGGAAAACCTTAGCGGCAAGGGAGTCTGTAGGAAGAAGGAGGGAAAGAAATGTATCTGCCTTTCAATATCTGCAGGACTAGATGAAACAAGGATGCAGGTGGAGCACAACTGAATTCTCAACATCCTATCTACTCTCCTCCTCAAATACTCCATATATTTGGTTTAACCACCAATTTCAGAATCAAAGCAAGTCCAGAGTTCTGTGAGTTTTGTCACGCCACCCCAAAGTCTTAAAGTATAAAACATGTTCTCTCTCCTACAATCTATTTGCATGTACTAGCATCCGCAAGACCAAAATAGTCATTGCCAAACAACAGCTGACATGACAACTGCAAAAAAATAAGTAAAACCTAGAAGTCTTACCAACAAAACTCCCAAGAGTAGCAGCTCTTGAGTAAGCCACTAGGCCAGTGGCACAAACTCACCCTGTTGGGACAATGAGGCTCATTCTCTGCAAAAGAAACCTAGACTGAGTTACAGTCTGTCATAAGTTTATCTCCTCAGCTGGGTTGCAATGCTTTCACTCACATGTTCAAGAAGATATCCAATGCAAACTGATTAATATTAGCCATATAATAAAAATACTTGCTTTAAACATTTCAAAGTACAATTTGTAGCTATGCCAATTCATCTGGAAGGCCTAAATACAAAGGCTCAGGAGTGCATATGTCTCGCCAACATCAGCAGAGGGTAAGGGTGACCAGGCAGGGAAACACCAAGTATCATGTTCTCGTAGACTAAGATGCAGACACACAATTACCTCCGTTGAATAGTTAGCTGAGGTGTAATTTTAAAAGGCCGTACTAAGATGCTAGCCTTAGGAAGAACTTACATAGTAGGAGCTTACAGTGACACCACTGCCCAGTGGCTCCAGCAAGCTACAAAGAATCTCAGAGAGGCTTGAGAAACATACCCAGCCAAGTTCAATGAGAATCCCTGCAGGGTGCTGAGAGCCACTGCATGCTCTCCCAGCCAGCTGATGACAGGAGTTTAAGACACTCCCAACCCATGGCATCTCTAGGCCCATCCTCCCTGTGTGACATGCAAGCCTTTGTTTCTGTATGAATACTCAGGACTGTGAAAAGGTGTCAGACAATGGAGAGGAGAAAGCAAAGCTACTCTGCCGACAGGTGACAGGGTCCATCAGTGAGATCTCTTTATCATCATTCCAGCTCCAGAAATAACCAAGCTTTCAGGGTTTATTCAATCTCTATCCCAAGTAACTGCCTTTATTTTCCAGTACTAGGCTTCACATTGTGATTTCGGGAACGAGACCCAGCACCTTGCACTATGCACCTATTGAAGCTATTACCAAAAGTCCAAGTGACATCAAAGTACTTAAGCTCCATGAGAGTATAGTTTCAAGACGAAAACTTGAATTTAAAAAGAGTTCCATGGTAAAAGTACAGAATTGAAGTAACAGGTCTCTTCAATGCACAACTTCTCCAAGCCCTTTCAGCATCCCTTTCAACCCTAAGAAGGTTGTACTATATAACATTTCCTAAACTCATTTGACCAAAGCATTTTCAGGAGGAAGAACTGAGGATGACATCCAGGCCCTCACATTAGAGCTCAATCGAGCCATTTCTGGGAATCTTCTTATTCAATTATTAGGACCAGTATACCACAGAATCCACTTTAAGGAACACAGAATTCCATCTGCCATGTGTTTAGATGGTGCTTGACTATTTCAGATTTGTAAGCTACCCACAACTTATGGGTAAACCTACTCATTAGAAACCAACAAGTCTCTAGGCAGACTGCCACGGACAAACTGCTTGATAGCAAAGACTGTTTTCTTCTCCACAGGCTTGGCAGTACGGTGCTCTGTCCTAGTGGGATCCCAGCACCTACCTTTTGTGCAGAATGCCCCATTCCATCTGTCGTGGTAACTTGTACTTCATCTCCAGTATAATCTATACTTTGCACCTGTTTAAGATAAACATTTAGAAACAATGTGAGGGTCAGGACCTTTCCCACTCCCATGGCATGTGTGTGTACTGCTGAGGCTATGCGGACCAGTAAGTGCTGGGCATGCAGCATTCTTGAGTGGTTACAGTTGAACTCAAGAGTTAGTTTAAACATGTCAGGATAATGGAAAACTGTTTCTTATAGCACAATGTGAGACTGATCATTTCTGAAACGATGATGATGTCTGCCCATTGGGATGATGAAGTGTTAAGTTTAGGTTAGCAAGGTCATGAGCTACTCAAACACTATATTAGTGAACTGTGCCCAGGCCACTCTGGTTTCCAAACCCTAGGCACTACTTAACTGAGTGGATGCTGTGCTTCTCAGGCTACATTTGTACCCTCAAAGCCTTGGGAGACACTGGCTGACTGTCCACACAAACACCTATTCCCTGAGAATCATTCTCAGAGCTACAGATCCTTCCCAAACAAGAAAAAACCAGAGCCTCCCACCGTCCAAACTTACTGGAGATTTGAGGCGAATGTCTAGTCCTTCAGCCAGTTTTTCAATGATAGTGGAGTATCCAGGAGTTAGAAGAGTATGGTCACCAGCAAACTGTGCAAAGAATTCATTGTGGTCCCAGGAGCGTGCAGACACCTGGGAAACAATACAACATGTTAGGAATCCATAATGTAAACACACAAGCTGCCCTTGAGGATATCAAAAAGAGCTCTAGGTGGGAAAAGGCACCCAAGGCAGGAGGGCAGAGTACCAATCACAGAAGTGAGGACAACCAAGCAGCCCCAGCATACACCACTGTCTGGGTAAGGCAAACTGTGCGACACCCAGAAAAAGCTTACTTTAGAGCAAAAGGTCCAAACAGACATGGGAGCTCACGCCTCTAACTCTAGCACGTGGAAGACTGAGGCATTGCCCTAAATTCCAGGCCAGATTAGTCCTCAGAGTGAGAGTTCGTCTCAAAATAAATACAAGTGGACAGCACCCGAGGGACAGTATGAGGCTGTCCTCTGGTCTACACATGCACGTGTACACCCACACACGACAAATGAGGGAAGAAGGTTTAAATAATTTGAGAATGGGTACTACTCGTTGATTAAAAAAAAAGAAAAAAAGTTCATTTTATGCATCAGCTGAAGGGGATTCCTGCACAGCGAGGCTCCCTCCAAACCCCAGATTAGGCACAACCCACACCCAAACACCTGTTTTCACAGAGAGATCCTTTATTAAGCAGGGAAGAAAAGTTAAAGTGGCTGCTTTCTGACTCAGGCAGAAAACAGCAGCGAATGACCTTGCAGGTGTCGTTGTTAAGAGGGGAAGAAGGGAGGTCTGTGTTAGGATGGGCTAGGATGCGGTGGGAAAGGAGATGGGGACGAAGAAGGGAAAAGGAACAAGGGGAAGGGGCCAGGGGTATGTGTCCTGCAGGGACAAAGGACTCTTCTGTACAGAGGGGAAACAGATGTGACACACAGGCAAATGGTTTATAAAGGTAAAGGGGAAGCCCCATGTTATGATGAGGTGTTTAATGGACATGTTAATTAGGTGAGCCAGAGGGGGCTTCTGATTGCTGGACTTCAATACTTTGACAGCTGGACCCTGTAATCAGCCTCAGGTGGAAGCGGCCAAATAAGGGAATAGACCTTGGTGGCTACCTTTAGGAATGTAATCTAACAGTTTTTAGCAGGGCAGAGGGGGTGGGGGAGGGGCAAGACCTGCCACAGCCACATATTCCAGTGGGCCAGTGTCTCTTCATCAGCAACTCTGGCAAAGGCAAATTCTATGGCAGTCAAACTGCGTTTGTTCAACTCCACAGGAAAATACACCAAACTTCTCTCAGCATGGGAAGGAGGAGTTCCATAGAGGCCAAGACCCAGCATGCTTGGGAAAAATGGTTCACTTCAAATTGTAATGCAGAATAGCATGGAGGTGGAGGTGTCCTTCTAAGCAGGGTAATGGAGTGTTAGTTTCCCAGCTGGTTAAATGAGTTAGGTAAGCCTGAAACTGACTTCTACAAGACAAACAGGACAGAACTGCAATGCTGCATTATCTTGGTTTCTTGGAGCAGTGTTTTTAAACAACATGGCTCCACTAAAATGACTCTCAGGGCCACCGCACAGGATTGGGACTGGGGCTTGGGAGAGAGCAGCAAAGGACAAGACTATTGGCCCCTCTCTGGTCCAGCCCAGCATCTCCTCCTTGGAGTGTACAGAGTGAACTTCTTCACAGGCAGTATGGAGGCACAGGTCTGTAACCCTATCACCTGGGAGGCTGAGAAATGAGAAGCCTGAGTTCAGGACTGGCTTGGGCTACCGAGCAATACTTACCTTTAAAGTCAAATGAACCACCAGCCAAGTGTGGTGGTATGTGCCTGTGACCCCGGCAACATGGGAGGTGGTGGCAAGAGGCACTGGAGCTATGTAACAAGTTCAAACCTAGCCTGGGTTACAAAAGCACCCAGGAAGATGGCTCTCTGGGTGAAAGTGCTCATTGCATAAGCCTATGACCTGAGTTTGATTGTCAGAGCTTACAGTGAAAACAGAGAACCAGATCTGGAAGGCTGGTGTCTAACCAATAGATGTATGCAGTGGCACTCCAGCCACTGGAGAGAGAGAGAGAGAGAGAGAGAGAGAGAGAGAGAGAGAGAGAGAGACGGAGGGACGGAGGGACAGCAAGCCTCATAGAGCCTCCTGTCTCGGCCTCCTCAGCACTGAGATCAGAAGCCATGCCACCACCTCTGGTGCTCTCCCGGGGACTGGGGATCCAAACTCAGACCCACATGCTTATGCAGCAGCACTGTACGGGATGAGCCGGCTCCCCAGCTCATGCCGGAGTATTTCAGGCCCCCTGGCTCACCTGGTGCAGGCTGCTGCCACAGGCATACTCCAGGTTACTCAGATGGAACTGTAACACCTGGCCCTCCAGCTCGCTGAACTGGATGCCAGACTCCTTCACAAAAGCTCGGTAGATCTCCTCTATCTTCTCTGTGGTAGGAATGGATCAGAGCAAAACAATCAGTTGAGAAGCAATTTCCTGTCCAATTCCCGATCCTTCTTTCCCCAACAGAGCCCCAAACTTCCAGTCTTCCTAAGCAAACTCAGGAATAAGTAATAAGCAATAAACTTGATGGGGCTGAGTCCTCCGCAAGCAAATGCTTAATCTTAATGGAAACAAAGCTAGAAGAAGCTGGACATTAAAACATGTTAAGTTCCTGCTTAGTGAAGAAACTGTTTCCTCTCTGCTCAAGAGGTGGCAAAAGTATCCTTACACGTGCACAGACAGGAACGCCATGCCCTTCTGCTCTGACTGCTATGGCGTGAGGTTCCACCCTGTCTGTCCCCTTACTAATGAAAGTACCGCGGGAGTCTCCTGGGGTCTCTCGCTCTGTCAGCCATCTTCCTCAACACCACTAATGAATTCCTGGTGCCACACACAATTAAGTTTCAAAAGCTGACTGAGCAGGGTGGCTACCTGCTGGCTTCGCCCAAGTAGCAACTACGACCTACCCATTTTGAGGCTTGGCCACACAGCTCTTAAATCCTTTCAGGGTAAATCCTAGCCCTGCTGGACTTGCTTTCCCTGCTGTCTAGTTTAAGCACACCCTCCAGTGCCGTACAGCCTGGTGTTATCTAGCGGCTGCCTGCCTCCTTCCCCAGTGCTGTATGACAGGCATGTGCTTTAATTCCAGCACTAGCTATCCCATTCAACTGGAATTTTAACGAGACACATGCCTGTGAAATGGTTCTGATTGGCTTAACTAGACAATCGCAGCGGGGTGCATACTCAGTGGTTAAGGGCTCAGGCTCGTGCCTAATTCCAAGCATCTTAGTACAGGTTGGTAACTTCCGTGAAGACGACCACCCCCCCACGTCCCGGACTCCAGGTTTCTATGAAGGGCTGGCTACGCGCCTATCTGACTACAACCACCACTGACCATCTGTTGTTTTGTTTTCAGAGCTGGAGAACGGACTCAGCACCATGGGCGGGGTAGACAAATGGTCTCCTACTAAGACTGGCCCGAGCTCTTGACTTTCTGAGACAAGGTTTGTATGTATTAACAGTATGCAGACAACTGAGATGTAGGCAGAATACAGCCCTAACTTCATAGAGATATATGTATGCACTATCAAAACATTTTAAATAAAAGATTAAGCTTAAGCAATTACTTATAAATTATTCTTGGGCCTCCTTTAACATTTTGAAACAAGGCCAAGAGAAAAAGCTGTAACAAAGTGGGTAACTAAGAAAGAAATGTAAAGAAAACCCAGCCAGTGTCTGTCATACAGCTGTAAAACATTGAGAAGAGAGCTGGTGTGATGGCACCACCTAAAATCCCAGCACTCTGGAGGCTGAGGCAGGAGGACTCCAAGTTTAAGGCCAGCCTGGGCTGTATGGTGAGACTGTCTCAAAAAAAAAAGAAAAGAAAAGAAAAAGTAAAATCTGGAGACTTCTCAAGTCAGCCAAGCAATTTCAGTTCCAAGAGGTTAACAGCTGCTCAGTTGGTCTGGGCACAACACACCTGATTCGATGGCCCTACTGCCTGAGGGTATTTCTGGGAATTCTGTCATGGCTGTCATGTCTGCCAACACCTTTCCAACAACGATCTGTGGGTCAGGTCTCTCAAAGGTGGCAGAGGAGGAGGGTGGAGAGAAATGCCCTGGGTGCCCATTCATTTAATTGTCAACTTAATACTGAAGCCATTCAGTGAGGGATTACACATACCAGGCTGTCTGTGGGGGATCGTCTCAGCTGCCTTAAAGGATGTGGGAAGACACAGCCTGAAAGTGGGCAGCAAATTCCCGGGTTTGGGGACCAGGACTGTGTAATTAAAGGATGCGTGCATTTCCTTCTCTTTGCTCTCGACTGGGGATGTGACGTGACCTCCCTGTTAGGATGGACTGTAACCGAAGCTAGATAAACCCTTCGGTCAGAGTCTACCACAGCAACAGAAATGAAACTCTAACACCAGCTACTGAAATACAGTACATTACAGCTGAGAACTGAGAACATGCACAGCAAAATACACAGAGAGATTAACATATTAGAGAGTTCAAACAGTCACACTTAAGAAAATACCATGCCTCCAAGAACTACAAATGAAAAATAAGCCGGGCGGTGGTGGCGCACGCCTTTAATCCCAGCACTCGGGAGGCAGAGCCAGGCGGATCTCTGTGAGTTCGAGGCCAGCCTGGGCTACCAAGTGAGTCCCAGGAAAGGCGCAAAACTACACAGAGAAACCCTGTCTCGAAAAACCAAAAAAAAAAAAAAAAAAAAAAAAAAAAGAAAAATAAGAGGTCACAAAATTGTGGGTTACATAAACAGAAATGTAGGGGGCAGTAGACAACGTCCCAGCTGGTTCCTCCATGGAAATGGGTCGCCACAGGCAGTCAAGGGCTTAAGAGCTGTGATTACTATTGCCCATTTAAGTACCAAAGTTCTGATCTGATATGCTAACTTTAAAATATGCATTAAGCAAAACATACTTAAAAAAACTTAATCTATTACAACAGAAGTAAAGAAAGGAAAGAAATCCTGGTATTCAGAGACCTTCAGAAAGTATATATGGGCTAACAACTATAACCATATGCATGGAGGGCTTATCACACGTTTCCATAAAAGTAAGTTTCTCTGGGAGACTGAAGTAAATGTTTAGATAATTTTATTGAACAATATACCACTCAAAGTAAGGTGTGTGTGTGTGTGTGTGACACACACACCAGCACCAAAGGTCCCCAGGGAAGTTCTGCCCACCTCTGAGAAAAATCTGCAGCGTTCAGTGAGAATAATGTATGTGAAGACTGGCCCTCCTGCAGACACTGAGGGAACCATCATACCACCGTTCTCCCCATACCTCCTAAAGGGACATCTTGGAGCAGAGTCTTATCCTTCCTCCACTCAGAGACAACATCCAAGAGAGCATTAAAATGAAAATCCATGCGCTTGTCAATAGTGGGGTCAGTTATCCGTCCACCTTCCTGAATTAAGTCACATCTTTCTCCCAACTTATGCATGCTGATGCCAAGCTTCAAAATAACAAGAAGAACAGGGTGAAAGTCTTTCCTGGAAAAAAATACCTACAAGTTCTAAGCTAAAGTTAGGCAGCGCTCTGCAGAGAAGAGTCTAAGAACTCAAAAGAGGCTGTGTGCTCAGTGGGGGACAGCGAAGCAAGGAAGCAGAGACTAGGGTCAAGTCGGAAGCACCCCACTTTATGAGGGTGACAACAACTTCTCCCAGGCAACGCACTCTACATTTTCAGCTCCTATTTCAGGTGCTGTGGGCTGCCTGTCCTTATTAAACATCCTGTCTCTACTTCAGATCTTCATGCAAATAGTCATAAACACTCAGAGAAGCGAAACCTTTCGGGGGAAACAATCACCTTAGACCTACCAGGTTGGCAAGATAACAGACAGGGTGCTAGGAGACTGACTTTCAGAGAAATACCGTCCTTTCTAAGTATTAATTATGCCCCAAATGTTACATGTAAACTATCTCATGTAATATTTGGGTCATACTTAAAACTAAAAAAAAAAAAAAAAAAAAAAAAAAGATTTATCTGAAAGACAAACTTACCTAAGAACCCTACATTTTCACCTGATACATCTAGCAACCCTGGGCTTGATTATGAACCAATTAAGTGACCTGAAAATGATCCACAAATAAAAATTAAAGATCTTGGGGAAAGTCTTTTAAATGTCTAATGGGAAAGGCATATGTGTAAGCATTCTTCTGTACTTTGCAGAGGGTATGAAGGAAGAAGTTGTGTATGCTGTCTACTCTGGAAGCACATTAATATATACCCTAGCCCACCCCAGCACTGAGGATGCTAGCAGGTACTTCACCAGAGGGCCATACCCCCAGCTCCATATTAATCCTCTATGCAAACAGAGACAAGTTTTCTCTCCTTTGCCTACAATACAAGTCTTTAAGACACTCACTTGCTCACACATTAGTGCTACTGGGTTATTAATACAGCCATTGACAATCTGGGGTCCTCTTCCCACTACGACGCCTTTAAAAGACTTGTCATCCCATACTCGGCCTCCGATTCGATCTTTGGCTTCCAGGACAGTCACCTAAAAAGATAATTGGGGAATCTAAACAGAACAGTCATACCAGATGCAGAACTACAAAAATGTAGTGACTGTTAAACAACTCCATGCTTAGAGACTGTCATATTTCTACAGAAGCCACTGTAGCTAAGCATGAAGAGAACCCAGGCACACATTTAAACCTGCCTCCCTTTCACCAGGCGTGAGTGGGTGCTCATCCAGCACTTTTCTCAAATCAGGTGCGATTCAGTGAACGAGCCAGGTGGGCAGCTCATACCTCTAATACCCCAGCACTCTGGAGGTTGAGGCAGGAGGACTGCCATGAATTTGAAGCCACCCTGGGCTACATAGTGAGTTCTAGGCCAGCATTGGCTACAGAGTGAGACCCTATCTCAAATAGATAAAAAAAAAAAAAAAGATTTGATGAATGAGTAAATTCATCACTGAAAACTTTAAACAGCATTCCACAAGTTTGTTTTGTTAAATTTTGTGTGTTTTGTCGAAATACACACGTCTGTATCACATGCAATGCAGTGCCTTTAGAGGTCAGAAGAGGGCATCAGATCCCCTTGTAACTGGAGTTATAGTCAGTTGAGCCACCATGTGAACACTGGCAATCAAACCCAGGTCCTCTGTAAGAGCAGCCAGTGCTCTAACCACTGACCCAACTCTCCGGCCCCTGCATGAGTTTATTTTCTTTCTTTTTTCCCCAATTTTAATTTGTGTGGCAGTGGGTAGATTTATGCGTGTACATGTGTGTACAGGTGTGCTTGACGGTGTTCGTGAGACAGGCTATCTCACTGAACCTGGAGCCCTCCCTCCCCTTTGTACCTCGACCAGCTGGCCAGCCATCTCCTAGATCCACCTGTTTCCAGTCTCCCAGTGTGCTGGGATTATAGACACATGCTGCCACGTCTAACATTTATGTGATGCAGGGAACCTGAACTCAAGTCTTCATGCTTAAACAATGAACAATTTACCCACAGAGCCATCTCCCAAGTCCCTAGAAATCACATTAAAATCTAGTTTAAATCATGAATGGTGGTGGCATGTGCCCGTAAACTCAGCATTTAGGAGGTTGAGGCAGGAAGCTCAAATGTGAGGCCATTTTAGATTACATGGGAATTCCCTGTTTCAAACAAAGCAAACAAGAGCTATGTTCAAGAGCTGAATTTTCCATGAAATACCTATTCCTCAATGTTGCTAGGCCCTTCTCAACTATGTAAGTATGACCTTAATGGAATCAGCCGAATCCAGCGAGTCCCACACCCATCTCCCAAGTTTCTAATGCCAGTGAGATGCAGAACTGCTCTCTGGGAGCAGGCAAGGTCTGTATGTGACCCTAGGACTCCAAGTGCCTTGTCTTGGGGTTACAGTAGGTGCAACTTGAGTGCTCCTTTCTACAGTATCAGACACTCACCTCTGGGCCCTCAGAAACACTACTCTGAATTGTTCTCTCCCAGTTAACCGCTGCTCAGGTTACCCAGAGCCCTCTACCATCTAACCTTAAGGGAGATGGATGGTCTCCTAAGCTCTCTCAATCACTTGAGAGAGTAGCGAGTCCTCCAGGCACTCTTTCCCGCCCCCACCCCCGACCAACATATCTAGGAGGGTTACAGCCCGTGGCCCCACCTCCCCACTCTTTCTCCGATTTTAATAATGAGCCACATGTTTCTATCTCTTTTTAGTATACAAGGGCTTAACATTAAAGGCAGCCTCCCCAGACTCTGGATATTAATAGCCTCACCTGTAATATAATCTTGAGGTTTCCCAAGTAAAAAGCAAACAAGAGACACTGAGCCTAACATCTAATACTGAAATAACATAAACACTTTCTGTAGCTCACAGGAGGGATTTCCTACCACAAACACTTCCTCCTACCCAACTGACTTTCTTGTTTTGCTAGTAGTATGACGTGACCCACAACTTGAGTCCTCTATCTACCCAGGAGAAAAAAATCTTCTAGGCCCAGCTGTTGAGCACTGCTCTGACAACCTGAACCATGACTTTGAACATGTCACCAAACAGAAGGTCCTGTTGTTTATTTAACTTTGCCTTCAATGAAAAGCAAAGTACTTGCAAAATTTTAAACAGAAGAATGCGTCCAACTTAGCAAATCAGAAAAAGCTAGGTGAAGGTTCCTGATTTGATAAGGATTAGATACCAAATTCTGAGACAGAGTCTCACTATGTATTCCTGACTGGCCTAGAACCAGAATGGCCACCAACTCAGATCTGCTGGCCTGTCTCCTTAGTACTGGGATTCAAGGTGTGTGTGGACCTCTGTGCCTACCCTCTAGCAGTCTCTATCTTGGCAAGCTGTGAGCTGGAGCAAGGCATTTTCCAGCAACTGGCACACTGTTCTGCCCTCCCTAGGTGCTAAGCAGTCATAATTCTAGCTCAGCCATGTTTTCATTTATTCCATCCTGCTTTCAAAAGCCATGGCTTTTGTTTTCCCAAGTAAGAGTCCAAGGATGACTGGTTTGCATCAAGAAATTTGACGACTAGAGCAGAGTGCTTGCCTAGCATAACAGAAGCCCTGGGTTCCATCCTCAATATTGGGGAGGGCGGAGAAAAGGAAAAAAGCTAACTGGGTATTTCCATGCTTTCATTTGTTGCCCCAAACTATTCCATCACCTCCACTGGTTAATAATAAGCTGCCAAGAACTTGTGTGGATTCCAGGTTAGAATAGCTGAGTTCCTTCCTACCGTCTAGTGCTCCCCAAGCTCTACCTGCTCTGACTTACTCAATGCCAAAGCCAAAGCTTCTCTAGGACCTACTGTAAAAAGATGTGGTGTTTAAGGTCAGCACTTGAGAGGCAAGCATGTGACCTCAGTTCTAGGCTAGCATGGGCTACAGTGAGACCTTGTCTCAAAAGAAAGCAGTGTGTGTTATTCTTCACTAAATTTAGGAACTGGTCTCAAAGTCTTACAAAATTTGGAGCAAAGGAGCAGTGAACCATCTGTCCCCACCTCCAATTTCCCAGAGTCTCACCTTCATCCCAAAGTTATGTAGTTGCCTAGCAGCTGCTAAGCCTGCTGGACCAGCCCCAACAACCAGAACCGATTTCTTCAAAAAGAAAACAAAACTCTCGTTAGAACAGTGGTGACAAGGTGCTGTTACAGTTGCTCTGGAAGGTTCTAACTGCCACAGTGTTAGACTATATTTTTGGTGTCACTAGGATTTGTTTTCCTATGGTACATGACAGTACCTGTCTTAAGTAACCTCTTTTTTCTTACAGCCTGGAGAAACTGCTGCTAGTCTCCTGGGAGAAAGTCTTCCCAAGTCTTCCTTCTGCCAGTGGTTTCCGTGGCTTCTAGTACTACCATAGCAACACACCATCCCTTACCACGACCAAAGGCAGAGCTGCTGCACAGCCAGTTGCTTACATTGTGGTAGTGTTTAGGAAGAAGATGCTGGCCAGGTTCCACAGTGAGAACTCCTGTGTTGATGAGGCCTTTCCTCGTCATAAAGTAAAGAATCCTCTCTACTTCCTGAACACATCGAATGCGCACAAGGCCCCGGACGATGATGTGGGGAATGCACTTCTGAGGAGTAAGAGCTTCCTGTATTTACAAGGAAACCAAAACCAACAGCAAGAAAGTAAGTCACCCAATTTAAAAACAAACAAAATCTAAAAGACAAAAACTAGGGCTAAAAGTTTATTTTTACATTTTGTTGTTGAGAGAGGTTCCCACTTTGTAGCTCTAGCTGGCCTGGAACTCATTATGTAGACCAGGCTGGCCTTGAACTCCCAGAGATCTGCTGGCCTCTGCCTCCTGAGGGCTGGGATTTAAAGGTGTGTGTCACCATGAGCTGGCTAGTTGGCTTTCTTTAAACTTAGCATTCCTGCTCCCCCGCTTCTGGTTTACCTTCCGTCTTTTCAAGCACATGCTATGTCGATGCCCTAAATATTTATGCAGTCCTACAGAGTTAAAAGCACTGAGCTTGCTTGGCTAGGGACAGAGCTTATCATCCCCTTTTTGAGTGCTTTCTGCCTTCCTGGCAACACCCCATTCTTTGAACCAAGCCTTGCACCTTCTCATGCACTGTCTCATTCTGACTCCATATGGTCCAAAGCTGTTCTCAACAGGGGCTGACCCTGTCTCTACTTGAAAATGCCTAGACTCATACAGATGAAGCATCTCTAATTAGAGAACATGCAATCTGAAATCTTCCAAATTCTGAGTGCCAACAGAATCCTTAAAAGTTTCAGATCTCAGAGCATCGGAAGGCTTTCTGGACTGGGATGTACAGCTGGGGAAGCCTATTCAAGTACTCTGAAATTTTTTTTTTTAATTCCAAAAGCTGAGGTCACTTCTGGTCCCAAGTGTTTCAGATAAGAAGTTGTCAACATGTATTCAATTGTCAACATGGAAGTGGTACTCGAGTCTCCAGAGCAGAGGCCAGGGATACAGCAAATATACTACTATGTGTACAGAACAGCCCTCCCGCACCCTTGAAACACTCCTTTCCTTCGCTGCCGCCCTCTCCTCCCATGCTGCTGCAGGGTATGCCCTCACTTACTTTGCAGTTTGTGTACCATAGAGCGAGGATGAGGTTTCTCAAAGCTAGGTACATGGTGGGGTCTCGAGAATACTCTGGAAACTCATAAAGCTCATCCAGCTCCATCACATCGGGCCTCACACACAGGGCTTTGCCACACTCATTGGGCTGGTAGAAGGGCTGGAAGTAGCGGTTCATGCCTAGAACTGACAGGTGACAACCAAGCAGCTTCTGTAAGATGTCACTTTCCAATCTGCAGGAAGCATGTGCACACGTGTACACACACACACACACACACACACACACACACACACACACACACACACACACACACACAGGGGCTGGTGATATGGTTCAATGAGTAAAGATTCTCGCAACCAAGCCTGATGACCTTGGTTCAGTCTCCATGAAGGAGAGAACCACTTTCCTGAAGTTGTCCTCTGACCTCCCATATGTGTTGTGGCACACACACACAAATGTAATTTTTAGATTTAAAAAGAACAAAAAAATGCACCACTTTCAGATTATAAAGTGGAATCCCTAAGCACTGATAATGTCCCAAGCTAGGCTATGTTCCAGGATCCAGAGTGTCCTATTATTAACATACTAGACGCTAGTTTTATAAAGTTGGGCAAATGCTATAAAGGTGTTGTTTTCAAACCCACTTCTAAATGTTTTCCCGTGTCATTAAATGTAACTTTGGTGGCTCTGTGTCTTATTCAACCATTCCCCTCTCCTGGGCATTTAGATCACACCGATCACATTCACAATTATAAACAACACCAAAGCAAATTTCTTTGCACGTGCAGTCTTGAACTGATTGACTTTAGGATAGCATCTTAGAAAGGTTTGCTAGTTCAAAGTCTCATGGTAAGGTGTCTGCTACACAGTGCCAAACTGTCTTCACGAATGTGCACTCTTTTAGTACTTGAGTGCCCAGCTCAGTGCGCCCTCCTCAAAACACTGGGAGCTCCCACAGCAGCACTGGCCTAGATCTCCTCACATCTCCACTGTTAAGAACCATCTAGTATTGGGCCTTGAATGGGAAAAAAATCTAGTTTCACAATAAAAAATGTGGTTTGTTCATGCATAGATGTGGGGTTGTTAGAATTCCTTTGGAGCCAACAACATTCTGTCCTGACATGAAATTCTGTATCTTTTGGAGTGTTGTTATCTCTACTGGTGTCATTAGAGACAAAAAGATGAGGAAGGAGGGGAAAAAATACTAAAAAGCAGTGCTCACACAGCCCAGGACTTCCTTCTGTAAGTCAGAGTCTGTGAAATCAGTAAATGGCACAGCTATCCAACCCTAAAACAAACACTCATCAAATCCTATACATAATAACTGTTAGGAGTTATAGGTTTTTCACGGTGAGTATACATTGTATACAATGCTACAAAAGAGCCACAGTGCCATCCTCCTTCACCATCCACAGGGACTTAGTTCTAGGACCCCCTACCCACACAAGTCTATCAAAGCCACACATGCTCAAGTCCCCTATTTAGATGGTGCAATATTTGCATAGGTCCATCTCTAGATGACTTTTAACACCTAATATAATGTAAATGCTATAGAAATAGCTGTTACTGATCAGAAACCCTCTCTTCTGACCTCCACAGTCACGAACACACACACACACACACACACACACACACACACACACACACACACACACACACAAACGCAAGCACGATAAAATCTGTAATACAGAATCTGTATATAATGAATACAGACAGAACTTAGAACTTTTCCCCAAGTGGCTTTCCGTCCAGGTTGTCTGAATCTGTGATGCAGAGCAGGTATATATGAAGGCCAACTGCATAACCAAATGCATGCAACGGTGAGTGCTTTCTATCATGTCACATACATTGAAAGAGGGTTCTGTAGTTTGCTTACCCTTAAATTTCCAAGGAGGGGGCAAGGGATGGAAGGAAGGGGATACCCAAACATCTCTCACCAAGTGGAGAGGGGGCCGCCTTGGAGGGCTCCATCTTCCCTGGGCTGGTACTGCCGGTGGTGGCTGCGGCACGATGCGTGCTGGTGCAGGAGGGGCTCATGCCGACACAGTCAGGGTAGTAGGCGGAGAGCAGTGGGGCAGCCACGCTGTCCTTCAGCAAGGGAGGCTGGATAAGCATGGAGTACCACCAGTGGTTGGAAACTTCCAGCACTCTCTGTGATTTATCAGTGAGAAGGAAAGGGGAAATGTACATGCTGAGGGTAGATACCATCTTTAGCCACAGCCCTCCTGTTCCACCCACATCCAGACTCAACAGTTCTCAGAGTTGCATACAAAGAATCAAACAAAAACAGCTAAGGATACCCAGAGACAGTCTTTCTTAGGTAAAATTCTTCCCCAAATACAGAAAGCCTCCCAAGAACCAAAAAACCAGTAACACTGGGTAAGCATGCTGCTTCCCCAATATCCCCAGTCCACCTCCACCAACCCCCACTTTTGCTGTCATGGTTACACTTTAAATGTCAACCTTCTGCTACCTCAGAAGACCTAAGGAAGGTGTTTCAAATGAGTTATTGTCGAGATCAGGTCAGCCTGTGGGGGACTGACTGTCTTGACTGCTAAATGACCCAGCCCACCAGGAGTGGCACTATTTCCTAGGCTGAACTCTGAACTGTGTTAAGTATGAAGAAAATTATCTGGGGGAAAAAAGAAGCAAGTAAGCAAGGATGTGTTTATTCTCTGTGCTCTTCACTATGGTTATGATGTAACTAGGTGCTTGAGTTCCTGCCTTGATTTCCCCTCAATAATGGACTCTAAACCTGGGACTGTATGCCAAATGAACCCTATTATCTCCTACACTACTTTTTAATCACAGCAGCAGACATGAAACTAGAACATTTGCTCAGCTCCAAGCCAGGAATTCAGCTACTGACATCCAGAGTTTGGCATCTTAAAAATCATGAATCTAGGCTGGGCCTATTCTATTTTCTGGATCATGTAGCTCAGAAAAAAACTGAGCAGACCCGCCATCTTGCTATAACCCTCTAGTTCTCTCTTTGCTGGAAGTCCACCTGAAGGGTGATGCTCCAAACCAGTCCCCACATTCTGTAAGTGAAACAAACAGCAACCAGGAAGCTCTTGCTAGCTGCTAGTCCTGGCCGTCTGTCTAGGACTGTGTCAATAGCATCCCTGCCTGGGGATATATAGCTAAATGGTAGCATGCTTCCTTAGCATGCCCAAGGCCAGGATTCATTCCCCAGCAACACGAAAGCAAAGCAATTTGTCTTCTCACCTCACGAATATGGCCTCTGTCCTAAAGTCAAGGCTCTTTTGAGTATAAAATGGCCTTCATAGTAGAGCCAATGGAGGAGGTTTTCTAATCCCACTTCGTTATTCTCCCCTCTCTCTATAAACTCATCCTGCCTACCTAAAGTCCAGAAACCACCCGGTCCACTGCTTTGCTATGGAAATGAAACTTAAAAACTAAAACAGAGCAACTCCTTCATAGAAGAGAATAGATTCAAAGTGGATCTAACCCAGGTCCCTTCTCCCTTTGTGTGAAAACCTGCTGTGGTCCTAGAACTTGAGATACTGAGAACAAACTACCAGACCTGAATCACAGATAATCAGGACTTGAGAGTTTAGCAATTTAGAATATTTGAAATCATTTTAAACCAGATCTGGTTACATGGCAAGTGGACTTTATCAACTCAAAATTTGCCAGAAACAGATGGATTGTGCCAGGGCATGGCCAGCTGGGCATGCTAGACCCACTTCTGTATCTGAGTAGGAACCTTATGGTCAGAAAGCACCAGCAGCCCTACTGCTGAGTCCAGGCCAAGACAGTCAGACCATGACCATCCTGCTCTTTGTCTTGGAAGGACTCAATGGAGGAAAGGTCACAGCCATCCTTAACAAACAAGATTGGGAAGTCTCGTCCCTGCAGGAGGTGGAAGCGTCTTCCCTGTTCCCTTTAGTGGATAATCAATTTAGGGAATGACGAATCCATAGCACCACTTCCACCATCTACTATTGTGGGCTTTTTCACAGTGCACTCACATGCTGGAGTCCAAAGGCTTTGGTGGACATACACAGGTGTTAGTCATTTACTCAGAAAACTTATCATTAAAGGCCCAGTTAACTCCGATCCAGAACATGCAGAAATACTCACTAGGTCCTCAGGGAGAGAACAATGATCAGGGATGTCAGTCTGCAAAAGAAAACCAAGTCTGAATTGTTTCCACAACATACAGTATTAAGTGTTCGTTTCCTTTCAATATCTTTCAATATGATAGCTCCTTTCTTTCTTTGTTTTAAACTTTTTAACTAGCAAAGAAAAATGTTTGACATGTCACTAGAACGAGAGTGTGGGAAGATGTGTACTTTCATCAAGATGTTCCCCCATGAAAACAAAGGGCTGTACCAGTAGTAGAGAGGGCTATGACAAGATACACCCATCTGGAATACACAGAGGCAAGGCATTATCTCCTGGAACTAAAGCTGTGCATCAGATAGACATACCCAGCAATTTTCACCTTGGTGCATTTCCTAGAGACCCTTGTAACATGTGCACCAAGCAATGTGCTACAAGAAAGACCAAAGGCTGGGATACAGCTCCTAAGAGTTTGCTTGCCTAGTATGCAGGAAGCCCTGGGTTCAATCGCTAGCACTCTACCAAAGAGAGCTCAAAAAAAAAAGGAAGAATGTTCAAACCAGGCATGGTGACACACAGCTGTAATCTCAGCACTTTGGAGGATGAGACAGAAGGATGGCCAGTTCAAGCCTGCAGTACACAATGGGTTCAAAGCTAACCTGGATGATTCACAGACTCCAAAGCTAGCCTGAGCTACATAGCAAAAACCCAGTCTCAAAGGACAGAAAAAGCAAATAAAATTCTATGTAAATTTCTGACACTCAAAGAAATTTTGTTTGTGATAGAAGAAAACTAAATACAAACCAAAGTTCATCAGCAACAGAAGAGGTACGCTGAAGTATACTCAAGTGATGTCACGTTACACAGCCGTGAAAGACCAAATGGTAACTACATGCCCCAGCACAGATGGGTCCCAGCAGCAGTTCTGCAATAGCTCACTGCATGACTCTCTTTGTGTGAGGTTCCAAATCAATCAAAGCCAAATCCATACTACTGTAAGCCAGAAAAGTAAGCAGGCAATTTACTCTGGGGGAGCAAGGTTGGACACTGTGACTGACGGGGTCACCAGGGTACCTGCCGAGTATTCCATTTCTGTACTGGGGGCCAGATAAGCAGGTACTTGTGAAAATGTACTGGCTGGGCATTTGGATTTGTGCAACTTCTGTTTCAACATAAAAATGCTGCCTGCCTAGCTGAAGACTGGGAGGGCACATCAGCTAGCAGCTCTAGTCTCAGAACACATTCCAAAGAAACTCTTACATGAGTGCATTAAGAGAGACTTGAGCAGGCTGGGGCAACAAGACTGCAGGAAACAGCAGAAACCGGCATGATTTACAAAGAAACTTCACCTCTCCTTGACCAGGGAAGCAGATGCTGTGCGGTGGATCCACACCATTCAGACACTGCTCAGCAAGAACACACCAGAGCTTTAGGCATCAAACACCTCAGTGTTGAGTGAACAGAGCGAGTAGAGGAAGAAGAGCAAGACGGTGTGTCACACACACACACTGTTCTCACTGACTGAAACACATCCTCGGTGTCTCCCTAGGCCCTGTTCCCACTAGTGCAGCCACTCAATTTGAAGGGGACTCACCCACCCACTTTCCTAGGCCCTCGTACTTTTTCCTCCTCTACCATTCGGAGGCCTTCTACCTGGAAGGTGAAGCTAAGAATCAATCATGGTCTTCAAAATCACTAAGTCAATTTTAAGTGTGCCCATAAAATGTGTGTGTGTGTGTGTGTGTGTGTGTGTGTGTGTGTGTGTGTGTACAGGAATGCACATTAGCCCAAATTAACCATTCCAGAATGTATACACACTCCAGAATATATATGTGAATATACTCAATTTGTCAATTAAAATTAATCAACCGGAGCTACACAGTGAGCCCTGCTCAGAAGAACAAGCAGTTGAAAATTCGTGGCAGGTGTTAAGGTGCTTCCCATAATCCCAGTACTCACAAGGGTGAGGCAACAGGACCATCCCAAGCTCAAAGCTATCTCCAAACTGCCATTATTCTGCCTTGTGTAAGATTCAGAAAATGAAAAGGGTAAGTATACTTGGAAAATATTCAAAATGGATGCCTATCTAGATTATGTAAAGAATCCCTACAATCAGGAAGACGGACTCACTATCCAGAACTATTAAACTTCCACAAGCACAGCACAGAAACAACAGAAGAGACGCCACCATCTGTCAGAACACAGACCACCATAAGGAGACAGTTCTTTCAGAATCGAACCTAATTCTGCCATGGGACACAGCCTACTCCCAACTCACCCACACAAATACAACACAAGATACTCGTACAGAATCATCACTAGTTCACTCACACAGCCAACACTTCCAACACAAACTTCCTTCCACATGGCAGTGTGGAAACAAACCGGCATGCACACACGCACGCAGACAACGCAACACTACTGAGAAGTAGAAAGAAAATACTGAACAGGCGAGGCTTGCTGTCTAGTGCCTGGATTGCAGCTATGCAGAAAACCGAGGCAGGGGGATAACAAACTGATGGTCTGCCTGGACTATACAGAGTAAGCTCAAGGTCAGTCTGGGCAACTCTAGGAGATGCTACTTCAAAAAGACAAAGTAAGAAGAGGGCCAATTACCCAGTGTGGTGGGTCAGTGCTTGCCTAGCACAGTGAGGCCCTAATTCAGTGTCCAGTGCTGCAAGCACTACAGTCCAAACAAAAAGCCCTGCTGATCCATACAATGTAGACGATCTTTTTTTTGTTATTGTTTTTATTATTTATGTGCATTGATGTTTTGCCACAGGTGTTGGGTTCCCTGAAACTGGAGTAACAGACAGGTGTAAGTTGCCATGTGGGTTTTGGAAATCGAACCCGGGTCCTCTGGAACAGCAGACAGTGCTCTTAACCATTGAACTATCTCTCCAGTCCCCTTTGTTTTGTTTTAAAGTATTTTTTACCGTGAAAGACAGCAAACACTGAAAGGGCATACACTGACCGATTCCTGTTTTATGAAGTTTGAGTCAGACCAATTAATCTATGGGGATGGAACTGGAATAGCCGACTCTGGAGATGTGGAGGAAGTAACTCTAAAGTCTCTAGGATGAAGGAAATACTGCCTCTTAGGCCAGTATTCTGGCTGTGCACTGTAGCCATTTTCTAAAACTCAACAAGACCCCATGTTCCATGAATAAAATTACTTTATAAAATCATCTATCAGAAATACAAGTTCTCATATATTAAAAACAGCACCACTATGCTTCGGGGTTGGGGTCAAGCTCCACAGTACAGCATGTGCAGAGCTATAGGTTCAATTCCCAGCTCCTCAAAACTCAAAAGGACCACCTCACAGTTTTCAGACCATCACTCTGAGCCTCAAAGACTTTTTTTTTTTCAAGACACAGCCTAACATATTCACATAGCCCAGGCTGGCCTCCAACTTGTAATGTAGGGAAGACTGGCCTTGAAGTCCTGATCCTCCTGCCTCCACCTCCGAAGTGCTGGGATTATAGACATTAGCCACCATGCCTAGTTGAGCCATATTTTTTTTCCCCCAAATTCTTAAAAAAGTAGTTTGGATGTTCTATTGTTGTCTAAAAAAATGAGCCTATATCAAATCGGTGTTTAAAGTTGTACTGGAGAGATGAATGAATCATTAAGACTATGAGCTCCCAGCCCCAGCTAAAGTTCATACCCAGGGCCCTATGTTTTCAGCAAGTACTCTAACCACTGAGCATATTCTTCAGCCCAAGAGTTTAATTCTGAAGACAGGGGAAAGATGGCTCAGAAGGAGTTTATTTAGATGTGTATATATTTATAAACACATACAATCTGCTCTTCTTAAATCCTACAGTTATAGTCATGTAACATTTATATACAATACCCTTATGTGAAAACTTAAAATCTGACTCATAAATATTTGTATTTTGACATTTCACCTTGCAAAAGAATGCTAGGCAAGTGCTCATCACTGAACTCTACCCATAGGCCTCAACATTGTTTTTATACAGTAAGTATGGCCACTTTAATTGTACACACATGGGGGGGGTGTTTTTCCCTTTGCAGAAGATCAGACCCAGGGCCACTTGAATGCTAAGCCAATGCTGTGTCATTGAGCTACATCCCCAACCCAGTAATATTTGCATTTTGAACCGTAACTTAAATAATTAAAAAAACCTTTGATCATAAACCCCACAAAAGTGTGCACTTATTGTTTAGAACGGAGTGTGTAAAGCACAGAGCCCTTTGCTGGCTATGACTGTGTAACACACCACAAACCTCCAAAAGCACTGAAAATGGTAGAAAAAAACAAAACAAAACACAAAATACTACTTTGATTCTGTGATTTGATACCCAATATTCATTTAGACATTTAGGTGAATCAGTACATTTAACACATTTTTAAATACTAACTGCCAAATTTCAGAGCAGGCACATTCGCTGGCTAATTCCCAGCTGCCAATCACATCCACTCCCCCAGTCTCCTTACTGACAAGTTCTGCTCTGTCTGGTGTTATAACACACAGGCTAACACAGAGAAATGAGCTTTTCCTTGTCCTCATGCAGTCTGCGGAGCCGTACAATTCTAGTCTAGCCAACGACACAAGTAAAACTCTACCAGGTAACTGCTACCCAATAAAGGTGGGCAGACTCGGCTGGTTCACCACTCTTGCCCTCTGCACTTTCCCTCCTTTCTGCTTTGAATTCAGACACAGTGGCTGGTGATACAGCAACCACCTTGTCACTTGAGGATGCAAGATAAACTAAAGACTGGACATGAAACCGTGTTCTTAGATAACTAAACCAACCCCAACAGCCCATTACCAAACTGCCGAAAGTGAAAGAAAGATCAAATTAACTTGTTATTGAACTTCTGTTTACATACAAGGATTAACACACACATGAAAAAGACAGGCTACAGTTACAAACAGGTTGATGCATAAACTAACTCAAAAGGCCACCACAGAAATCATACCTTGGTAATGGTATTCAGTTTTATGCCACAGCGGTAAGTTCTTGCCATGTGTGGAGTGAGCTGGATTTCCTTGGTAAGCTGCCTCCACTTTGCACACTCGGGTTTTGTGCACTGAACCTACATGGGAAATTAAGGCAAGATCAATAAACTGTCTACCCTTGAACTACCACATCTGCTCTCCACTCACTCTACTGCTGTCTCTGCATGATCTGATTCATGTTCTGACCCTAGGGATTGAACCTGGGGGTTTGTGCATTCAGTTACACCCCCCAACCCCCTGTCTAGCATCTCTTTTCTTTCCCTTGCTTCATCATACCCATTCTGACATGATCAGGCTCATTTCTGATTCAATGCTAGCTCAGGCAACAGGATAATAAAAAAAGTTTTGAAAACTTATCAGGAAGATTTTCCAGCTCAAGCCCAAGGAAATATTGAGTTAAATTTAGATACTATTCCTCAAAAAGTATGGACATGAAATGTAAATTGTGATGTCTTGGGTCAGGTTCTAGGTCACTGAAAGGATGAGAAAATGATAAAATTCCAATCAAGTCAGGTAGTGCAGTTCTTCCTACTGCACCCACATGAACTTCTCAGTCTAAAAACAGCCGCGGTGTGTGCCTAGGAGCACACAGCTTTTAGTGGCATCTCCGTAAGCTCCTTACATTATTCCAAAATAGAAAACTGCACATCTGAATGTGGATGACTGAAGTCATGGCTGCCTTCCCACATAGCCAGTGTAAACGGTTTATTCAGGAACTGGCAGGTGGGAGAGAACTCTCCATTTACAACCCAGAAATTAAAATGGATTAATGACCTAGATGTAAAATCTAAAACACTAAAAGTCTAAAAATCTAAAAATTCTATGAAAGCACAGAGATGGGTCTTTATATGACCTCAGATTTGGCAAGGAGTTCTCAGCAGGGACCAAAGACACAAAGAAAATATAGATAAACTGAAATTTATTGGAACTAAATGACCCATGCAAAGGGAAAACCACCTGAAGAAAAGAGCTGATGAGGGTTTTATATCCAGAATATGTAAGTAATTCCTACAAGAAGAAAAAGCCTAACTTGAAAATGAACAGAGTTGCATATTTGCAAATGGTCAGCAGCACTAGCTTTGAGGAACTAGAAAACAAAGCCACAATGAGTCACCTCTCCCCCACCCAGACGGCTAGCATTGTGAAACACAAACAAGAGCTGATAAGGATGAGGGCAGGAGGATCAGGAGTTCAAAGTCACCCTTAACCACTTAGCAAGCTTGAGACCAGTCTGCTCTACATGAGACCATCTAAAAAAAGGAAAAAATAGTGGGATGTGGGGCACACACCTTTAATCCCAGCTCGAGGGAGGCAGAAGCAGGTGATCTCTGAGTGTGAGGAAGGCCTTGCTCTATACAGTGAGTTCCAGGCCAGCCAAGGCTACAAAGTTAGACTCCTGTCTCAAACAACAACAAAAAGTCAAAACCAAAAGAACTGGTGATGGCCTGGAAAAATCTGCCCCCATGCACTGCGGACTACAGGGCAAAAGTGATGAAATGGAAGCGTTTAGAGACCCCGAGTTAAAGCCCAGCTTCTCAGGAGCGTGACAGCAGCAAGGCCTCTTGGGCACCTTAGCAAGCCCTGTCTCCAAATAAAGAGGAGGAGGAGGGCTCGGAGTGTACATTAGTAGTGTAACACATGGCCTAGCAAGTTCAAGACCCTGGGTTCAAGTGCCAGGACCACCAAACACTAACCAACCACAGAATGACCATATGGCCCATCCCTAGGTATACATGCTTGAAGAACTGTAGAAAGATATCGAATTATTTGTAACCCTGTTCATACTATGAGACAACCCAAGTGTCCATCAAAAGATGGGTGCAGAAAAACGAGGCCAGATGGCAGTGTGTGACATTACTTTCTTCCTTAGACTGTACTGAGTTAGCAAAGATTTCTGCAAAATTTAAAAGTATTTGCTTTCACAAGCCTAGAAATAACCCAAGAGAAGACTTCCCACAAAGCACGACTGTTCCCATGCTCATGCTTTTAGCTCCTCGGTGCACTGGGGCAACAGTGTCCCCCCTTACCCAGTAGGGCAGCTGCTGGTCTGCCATGAATGCCTTGGGGCTTGGTTCTGTCTTCCCATTGCTGGTCCACACTCTTTTCCATGCAGTGTATTTGTCGTATCCATCTTTGTGGCTGAAAACCATTCAAAAAAAAAAAAAAAAAAGAAAAGTCACTGTATAGGTTACGTAGTAGTTTTCACACTGGACTTTGATCATATTTACATAAAAGACTTCACTATTCTTAGGCACACACCGGGATGTTACTATTGCACACCTACAACAGGCTAGCAGGAGGAGCATGCTCTGGACAGTGTAGAACTATAACAAAATAAGGGCAGAGTCCTGCATGGTAGAAAACTTTCTAATGTTCAAAAATTTCTAATGTAAATCCTATAGCAACCGTTAAAATTTATGAGGTGATGAAATAACATAATAAAACACTCAATTAACATCAGAAGAAAAAAGAGTGAATACAGAAAACCACCAGCAAAAGCCGAAGCAAGGCCGAGTGGCTCAAGCCTGCGACCCCAGCTACTCGGGGTGGAGGCACAAGCTCAAGCCTGCCTCGGCTACGGAAAAAAACAAAATAGAGGGTGGCTGCCCAGTGCTCTGCCGGCTCCTCCCAAATGTCTGCACCCTCTCCTCTAAGCACTGTGACAGAACAGCAGAGTGCCAAGCTCTCCAGAACTTACGTACACCTAACACGTGTCACGGCAGACACATAAGCCTGCACACACACCAACCTTTATCACATTTCTTACTCTTCAGTTTCATACATGTACACACTGTATGTTGATCATATTCCGCTTTTCTTACCCCTCTTCCCTTCATCAGACCCTTAGACAGTTTGCTTCTGCCTTTATCTCAAACATACCTATGTAATTTTGTTATCTACATAAAATCTAGGATCCACGAATGAGAAAATGCATATAACATCTGATAATTATCTTTCAGAATTTGTCTTAATTCGATCAATATGAGCATCTCAGTTGCCTTCATTTCCTATAAATGATAATGACTTCACTACTCTTTATGTGTGCATTTTCCCGTACATTCCTGTTTCTGGACACCCAGGTTCAGCCACTGTGCATGGTGCTTACAGCACTGAACTTCCTGTCAGTCATCTCAGGCACTGGATGGCCCAGTAACTCAGTAGCCCAGCAGGTTTTAGCTTTATGACTGTCCTCCCCAGGCCCTGTCGCATCCCCCTCCCCCACCCCCAGAGATGTCAGTAAACAAACCTTCTGTAGTAGTGGTCAAAGCATTCATTACAGAAATGTTCCCCACAGGAAAGGTGGTACCATCGGGAGGTGTAGCCGTTTTTGGCACATCTGAAAAGAGCAGAATCACGGTAATGAAGCTTTGGTAATAAAGCCTTTCCTTCTCACTCAGTTTCATTTAACCAGCCCATTCTGCAGTATCTCCACTTCTAATAGCCAGGGGCTAACAAGGGAGGTAGAATGGGTTGAAAGGTCACACAGGTTGAGAGTCCCCGATCTGAAATGCTTGGGATCAAAACTGTTCTAGATTTCAGTTGTCCCACGGGTTTTAGAATGTTTGCACCATACACAGGGAGACGTAAGGGGGATGAGAGGCAACATATATAAACATAACGGTTACCGACACTCCAAAGTTTTAGAGTTTAAGCATTTGGATTTCGGATGACAGGCGTGCTGACTACCTCAGGCACAGTGACGGTACAGGAAGAACTCAGGCAGCCAGATGTAACCTCAGTGGCTGCCTTGGGCACTGGAGTCCAACCAAGACTCGGGAGGATGGATGGTGTCTTATGAGGCAATAACACACCGTCCTCGTTTCGAGCTGCATGTGTGTGAGAAGACTGTGATAGCATCTGGTCAGCTGCAACCGGGATAGAGACAAGCAGGCCCGCCATACAACTGGTCAGACCGCTGATGACACAGCAGAGTGAGAAGTCCTGCCACCATCGACATGGCCAACTCTATGCGCGGACCCAAACGGGTTTCGTTTGTTCAAATGAATTATGATTGAATCGTAAACCATTACTCAAGATTTTTCTACAGAATTAAAGAAGTCCTAACTGTGCCACAACACTCAAAACTAGTGTGACAACAGCTGGCACTGTAGGTTTTAGGGTTTCGTTTTTGTTTTGAGGCAGGGTATCACGCACCCTGGGCAGGCATATGGTTTGCTGTGTAGTTGAGGAAGACCTTGAATTTACTATTGCTGCTCCTGCCTCTTTCCCAAGTGTTAGGATTACAGGCTGGCTTGTCCACTCTCAGAGTACTGGGATGGAACCCAGGTCCTGGTACACGCTAGGCATGTACATGTACTACAGCTGAGCTACCTCCCCGCAACTCTGCAGTTTCTGAGACTGTACAGGGATATGGAAGAGGCGGGCATGCTACATGAAGTAAACCAACAAAAAGCAAACATACGTGGGTTGCTACCGGATGCTTGAGTCTGTGATGTCCTACACCCCGAACCTCGAGCCCCAGGACTGCTACAACGATGGCTGGGTGCAGCTGAGGACACTGTATGGCCCAGCTGATCTGGATGGGATCTCTCCCACTAGGCTAGATACAACCACAGAGTGTCGAGGAAGCTGTGGTGTGTGGTGACTGTCTAAGCAGTCAGAGTTAGCAGGCGACAGTTCCTGCATTTGTCTTTAGGAAGAGAAGCACGAAGGATGCCATTCCCACAAAGCACACGCCCATGGGCCGACAGACGCACAAGGCCAAGGCAGCCCTTCAAACAGACCTTTCAGAAGCACTTGCGAAGCACACAGGATACATTGCAGTACAGCCTGCCTTTTCACACTTCCTGTACTTCTTTTCCGACGAACCATCTTCATCCTCCTCTGCGGTCTCTGCTGCTTTCTTCTTGGCCTGTGGAAGAGCCAGCTGAGGTCAAGATTTCACTGGCAGAGAAAGGGTGATGGCGACAGCAAGTTTGCTGCTGCCGAGGTCACGTGAGTCAGAAATTCTAAATGCCGTGATGTTTGTAGCAGTAAGGGTCAAAATGTGCGTGCCAGGCAAACACTACCACAGAGCTACATCCGCAGCTGCAGAAGTTCTAACTGTGAAGGTCAACAGCATCCTGGCCAGTAGGATAGGGTTGGCCAGGACAACAGTTGTATAAATAACTCACTGTCTTACTAGAGGATCTAGAAACAGCACCTTAATGATAGGTAGGTTCAGAACTAACAGCCACATGAGCCTTTCTTAAGGGAAAAACTGACAGTCAAGATAAACCAGTCATCCTTGGGGACTGAAGAGATGGCTCAGCAGTTAAGAGCACTTGCTGCTCCTATAGAGAACCCAGGTTTGGTCCCCAGCACCCACACAGCGGCTTACAACTGTTTGTATCTCCAATACCAGGAGATAGAATACCCTCTTTTGACCTCTGCAGACACCAGGCACGCATATGGTATATACACATGCATGCAGGCAAAGCGTTCATACACATAAGTTAAAAATAAATCTTTCTAAAAAGTCATTTACAACTAAGAATTCTTTTCCCTCTCTTAAACAGTTAAATCTTTCGATATGGAAGATTTAAAAAGCAGAGGGGGCCGGGCGGTGGTGGCGCACGCCTTTAATCCCAGCACTGGGGAGGCAGAGGCAGGCGGATCTCTGTGAGTTCGAGGCCAGCCTGGTCTACAGCTCGAGATCCAGGAAAGGCGCAAAGCTACACAGAGAAACCCTGTCTCACCAAAAAAAAAAGCAGAGGGGAAAAAATGTAAAGAATTAGAGCACTGACCATTATTAAATACTTCACTACAAACAAACCTACCAACATCACTCAAGCAACTACAAGTTCAAGCCCAAATTCCCCTGAATGGCATCCAAGCCAGACATGACCTGGCCTCAGGGGCCCATTCTGGAAGCAGCCACTCCCAGCTGTGATTCTCCCCTCACCCCCTGGTGATCCCCAGTCTCTTTAGCCTCCTGTTCCTGCTGCACACACTGCTCCGTGAGCTCCTCCACAGACAGCACAAGGACTAGCTAGGGCTGTCAGTGCGGCTCTAAACTCTCCACTCCCCATCTGAACTGCATCCCCGGCACAGGCAGAGAGAGTACCTGCCGCCCGGAGCTCCTCAGAGGCAGGCTGTCCAGAGAAAGCTCCAATGCACCTCTCTTCTTTGACCTCCCTCGAGGTGCCGCCATTGTTCTTGGAAATCTGGGGGGGGAGGGGATAAAACCATTAAATTATTAGCATCTGCTGATATTTCAAGCCACTGTCATGAGGGAGCTAGCTGTGCATAAAACCCCCATTTCCACGTTACTTAACCTCCTGATGCCTGTGTTGTCCTGTATAAAATGAGAACAAGCCAAGCATGCTGATGTGTACCTGTAAGCCTTGAACTTGGGAGGTAGAGGCAGGAAGACCAGAAGTTCCAGGCCATCCTCTGCTCCACAACAAATCCAGGCCAGCCAGGGTTACATGGGTTACCTTGTCAGTTTTTGTTACGGCCCCTCCACCTAACTGTGTCCTGTTAGGGTTTTCTCAATCTAGATGTCTTAGGATAAACCTAACTCATTTCTTCTTAGTACAAGTTAACGAATACCAGGCACTGTACAGGAAGACTCCTACACAGAATACAAGGATCTGGATTAGATTTAAAAAAGCACTGTTATCTTCTATTAGACAAATCTTAAGAATTTTCAAACTAGTCTGCTAACAGTATGGCTAAACAAGCATTAAGAACAAACTTCTAGCTGGGTGTGGCCACTCATGCCTGCAATTCCAGTGGAGGAGACCTCAGCATGAGGATTGGGAATTCATAGCCAGCTTCAGCTGCATAGTGAGTTCAAGGCCAGTCTGGACTTGAGACACTGTCTCAAAACCAAGCAAGCAAGCAAACAAACAAAAACCCCAACATCTATAAATTAAGCATTGAAACCATGAAAGATTATGAGCTATTAGAAAATATTCAATAAGAATATTAGAGTAAATAATAGCATATGGATCTGTAATTATGTTCACCGTTCCTATCCTGCTACCTGTCACACACCAAATGAAGGAATGAAAAAAGAAGTAGGACATCTGTAAGGATAAGTGCTGTGGGAGCAGAAAAGTGGTACCACAGAAGACGGGAATCGGAAGTCACACCACGTTAACCTTGGAGAAAAGTCTGAAGACTCAGTTTCCATTTGTAAGTTATAGTCATGTCCACAAGACCAATTCTCATAAATTATTAACATCACATGGAAACTCTTACATCTACACTAAGAAATTACAACATCAATACTGTGGGCGGTTTAACTTTTCATTCTTAAAGCCAGCATAATGCTAGCTACAAACACAGTAAGCCTACATAGTCTAAGATGCAGAATACTACTTTAAGAGGGTTTGTTTTTTCTTTATGTTTATGTACTGGGGGGGGGGGGGAGGCACATACTGCAGCACAAGTGTGAAGGTCAGAGGTCAACCTTTAAGAGGAACCAATTCTCTCCTTCTCCCATGTGGGTTCCAGGGATCACACTCAGGTGATTAGGCTTGGCAGCAAAAGCCCTTTACCCGCTGCTGATCCATCTCTGTGTCTCCCTGGCCCACAATGGGGAGAGGTGTGGGGGGTGCTAGGAGTTCAGTTCACTAATAGAAGACAAGCCTGGTATGCAGGAGACCCTGAATTAAATCCCCAACACAAAAAAAAAGAAAATCAGTCCTAGGGACTCCACTGATAAAGTACTAACAGTAGGAATACAATCTACCTTCAATTATTGTTACATAAAGGCTTTCTGAGTCTGGTGGTGGTGGTGCATGCCTTTAATTCTAGCACTCAGGAGACAGAGGTAGGTGGGTTTCTGAGTTCAAGGCCAGCCGGTCCACAGAGAAAGTTCCAGGACAGCCAGTGCTACACAGAGATATCCTGTTTCACAACAACAAGGGCTTTCCAGGTCCCATTTGCACTTTTTTAAATGAACCTATTTTACGCTGTACTGTAGGCAAGCACTCTACCACTGAACTACAACCCATGCCTCATTTGTACTTTCAAAAAAGATGTCCACGTAACCAGTCACATAATATAATTTCACATACATAAAAATACATACATTTCTCTACATGTAAAACATGTATTCTGCATTCATAAAATGGGCCACAAATAGAACATGTAAATATTAGAGTATGTAAATAACCTATGTTCATGAAGCCTAGTTAGTATATGTAAGTACTGTAGAAAAAAAAAACACTTGAAGCTCACTGTGAGGTTCAAGAACATAAGAAATTAGCCTTGATTCATACAACACTGAACATAAGCCAAAAATGCATGGCTCCTAAAATCAAGCATGGTTTCCAGAAATTTCAAAACTTTACACCTATACACTGGAAAACAGGCACAAACAGGCATCAAGAAATGTCTGAAGAAATGAGAACACTGTAGGAGCAATTAAATCTGAAGTCTTTAAAGTAGTGCATCTTCATCTTTAATTATACAATTAGCGTAAAGTGCTTCCACTCTCTAAAGCGCTTAATGTAATCTGCATTTCCACCGTCAGTCCCTGGGTCTTCAGTAAAACCAAGGGAAAATCGTCGGAGTTGGAAGTTTGCAAGCCACTGTATTTTACAATATACTCTTAGAAATAAAGTGTTATTAAAACAAGTATAATGAATGCTTTCCCACCTGGTTTTCTTGTTAGCACAGGGTTTTACATGTAGCCCTAGCTACTCTAACTCTTGGCAATCCTCCTGCCTCTGTCTCCAGAATGCTGGGATTACAGGTGAGAAGCACCACACACAGCTGCTCCCTCCTACCTGCTTTTTCAGTAAAGACACCCAAAGAAATAGAATTTGCTTCGTGGTCAATATTTTATAAGCCCATTTCTTCCTAATTTTAAATGCAGAATTTTAGCTTTCTTTTGACAAAAAAAAAGATAATACACAAGTGAATGTTATATTTAGAATTAAGTAACTCCCAGGTGTTCTGAATGTAGCTTATTCAAAAGTTTAAACACCAACCACAAAATTCATAAAAACAGGAATTCAAAAGAATCCGAAATAGAGTAAAAATTCACGGAAAAGGCAGCATTATTTGTAAGAATGGAGCAATCTTCTAGAAACCTCTTCGTTAACAAACTGAAATCCCCTTGGGTCGCTTAAAATAAGGCAAGCTGGGCACCTCATATTCCCATGCCAATCTGAGTTTCAGAAATACGGACCCAGTGCTATAATTTAATATTGAATACCCAACCCAATAATTCAATTCTGAATTCCCTATTGCCCCGTGTCTTTTCTTGATTGTTCCCTGTCTGTAAGACAATTATTAATGGGAATTCTCTCATGTACCCGCAGAAGAAAACCTCCGAAAGGCTTTCACCACAATATATTTTGTTAACATTCAAAGCAGACGTGGAGGCTCTGTATTCCAGCAGAGAGGATGAGGCAGGAGGACTGCTCTGAGTTGAGGGGGGACGGGACTAGCTAAGGCCTTGAGTTGTGTCTGTGTTAACTGAGGGATTCGCCACATCAGGCGTAGTCTGTGGCGTGCTCAAGGACTTGGGCCTCTGTGGTTGGGTTCGAAATCACTCAACCTTAACTTTATGCAGGTGGGCCTGCTTCTGCCTTCCTCTCTCACGTGCCAGCTGCGCGAACTAACAGCCACCTGGGACCGGACCCGGCGACGTGCATTCCCAGGGGAGGCATCCCGGGAGTTCTCAGGGCAGCTGCGCAGGGTACCCGCTACATCTGCAAACCGACGGCGCCTCGCTGCCCCAAGTGGGGAGCCTGGCGTGGGGTCCCTCTTCCTGGCCGCGGGGCTCCCCACTGCTTCAGATGGGAGCCCAGCGAGGGGTTTCTCCTCCCGACTCCGGGTTCCCCACCGCCCCGAGTGGGAAGGGAAGCCTGGGGCCCCTCCTCTTGCTGTGGGGATCCCCCGCCGCCCTGAGTGGGAGGGCAGTCTGGAGTTCCTCCTGCTGGCTGCGGGGTTCCCACGGCCCAGGCTGGGAACACCGCTAGGGTCCTTTCTTCACGCTGCAAGGGTCCCTCCCCCCGGCTACGGGGTTCCCCGCGGCTCCGAGTGGGAACGCAGCCTAGAGTCTCCCTTAGCGGCTGGAGGGTTCCCACGACCCCGAGTGGGAGCCCAGCGTGGGGTTCCCTCCTCCAGGCTAAGGGGTTCCTACAGCCCGGCTGGGAGCACAGAATTGGGGTCCCGCCTCCATGCTGAAGGGTTCCTACGGCCCTGAGTGGGATCCCAGAGTGAGGCCCCTCCTCCCGGCTGCAGGGTTCCTATAGCCCCGGGTGGAAAGCCAGCCTGTGGTCCCCCTCCTCCCGGTTTGGGGCTGGAGACGGCGCCAGCCTGCCAGGTGCAGCCGCCGCCCCAACTCACCTCCGGCCAGCCGAGGCGCTAGGAGCTCCCTGCAGGGTTCGAAGACAGCGGCGAGTGGGAAAGCCCGCAGCTCAGCGCGGGAAGCCCCGGCTCACACAGGGTCCCCCGCGCCACCCCTTCCAGACGCGGGACGCCGGGGAGCCCCGGGGAACGCGCGCGCCTCCAGCCCGGGCTCGCCCCACAGCCGGCCGCTTTGTGCGGCTCTGTCACCCGAAACCCGCCGCCACCTCCGGGGCGCGCCCGCGGAGCCGCTAGTCCCTACCTTAGAGCGCTGGCCAGGCGGCGCGCGCTGCCCCGGGTGCCCAGGATGGCAGGATCCGCACCAGCAGCTGCAGCAGTTCGGTCGCCGCCGCTTCCGCCCCTATCACGCCGTGACCCGGAGTGGGAGGAGCTCGCAGACCCAGGGAGTGGGAGGGTCCGGGCGCTCGCCCCGCCCCGGGCATTTCCGCCACTGCGCAAACTCCGCACCTGCGAAAGGCGGGGCTTACGCACTCTGGGCGGAGCCCTTGCGCGGGGGGTACGATGGGGGGGGGGGCGAGGCTTTGGTTTGGGGGCGGGGCCTGAGTGGCCTGGGCGGGGTCCTTGTACCGGGGGCGGGGGGTCAATACGACCTAGGCGGGGCCGGAGTGTCTTGGGCGTGGCCTGGCGTGCAGAGGCGTCTGCGCGTTCTGGCCGGGGTTCTCACGCCCCGGCAGGGCCTATAGGACTTGGAGGCCGGACATCTTCTCCGGGGTGTGACCTGTCCATATTGGGCGGGGCCTTCGCCCCTGAGGCGGGGCCTGCGCGTCCTTGCACAGCTCCGGTTGTTGCAGACAGAAGGGCGGGCTAGGGTCTGAGGAAGACAGCTGGGCGCATCCGAGGTAAGTTCCCAGCGGGTGAGTGGTTTTGCTAAGACTGTATGAGCCTGTTACAGTGTTCTTCAGAATGTGTGAAAAGCACGGATGACCCACCTCCCCGCGTCCCGAAGAGGGGCTTCGGGCACCGCAGCAAAAACTGGGAAGAGATCAGAAAGCAAATGCTTTGAGTTCATTGTATTAAGTAGCCTCCGTGCTTAGTGGTGTGTTTCAGAGAATACATGTCCAAGGGTAAAATGCTTCCCTGAACCATACTCGAGATCTGTGGACTTTAGTGAAGTTACTTTTCAGTTTAACGAAATTTAAAAATTAAACAAACGCAGAAGCCAGGCGTTATGGTGCACTCCTGTAACCCAGCACAAGAGAGCTGAGGCAGGAGGAACTCAGTGAGTTAGAGATCAGCCCGGACTACATAGTGAATTCCAGACAGACCCTCTGTTTAAAAAAAAAAAAAAAAAAAAATCCTAAAGCGGAAACAAGTGTTTTTTAGGTACGGAGGCCTTGGACCAATGAGTATGCTGGAAGAGGACATTTATGAGAGGAACTATTGTGGGTTTGTCTTTTCTTATCCTCGTACTTTGCACTTGTATTGTCTTTTATTGTGTTCATAATTTTATTTCTCCAGAAATGAACAGTGAACACCACATTGAGGCACTGTTACTACAGCTAAGTGATTGTATTTATGATACTTTCAGCACCAGATTCGGTGAGAGGGATAGAGCTAGGCAGGGTAAAGATTATGCTTTATTCTGTGTACAGAAGAGCACTTCTCTCTGAGGGCAACTTTTAGTACCACAGTTTCTGATGAGAGAAAATGGGGAAAGAGCAATTCTCTTGCTTTTCTGTATCCACAATAATCCCATACTTCCTGCTGACCTTTCAGAATTCTGGGCTTTGCCCCCTGACATCAGGACCTGGAAAAAGGCTTTTGTTAGTAAATACTTGCTGTGAACTGCATTTTTGTTCCCAGAGTTAATGGGGGTGTCCTTAATCCTAAGCACAGAATCTAAATCATGCAACAAAAGGACATTTCCTTAAATTGCTGCTTTTTGTGACATGTTTGCCATTTCACAAATAAAATCATTACATTCAAGTCACATGGTCACCAGTGGTTTAAAGGGCAGGTCGGAATTCTGGAAAATTTTTTTAGATTTATTTGTTTTACTTTATGTGAACTAAATATCTTACCTGTATGCCTGTATACACAAGCATACATGCCTGCTGGACTGTTGGAACTGGGGTTACAGACCACCATAAGGTACCATGTGGTTTCTGGGAATTGTACCTCGGTCCTTTGCCAAGAACAAGTGCTCTTAACCACTGAACCATCTCTCCAGTCCCCAGAACTGTGGTGTTATATTGCCCTTAATATTGGAAGGGCAGCTGGGAGGCGGCGTGTGCCTTTAATCTCAGAACTCGGGAGGCAGAGCCTGGCGGATCTCTGTGAGTTCAAGACCGTCCTGGCCTACAGAATGAGATCCAGGACAAGCACCAAAACTACATGGAGAAACCCTGTCTCGAAAAACCAAAAATAAAAAAAAAAAAAATTGGAAGGGCAGGCATCTCCTTACATAGTCTAACTGCAATTGCAGGTACATGAAGTTCCTACCCCCTCAGTTCCCTTCTTGTTCATGTTCTTATGCAAATGGGAGCAGGGATGTAGCCCAGTGGCATAGTGCTTGTCTGGAATGTATGAACCCCTAGGTTCAATCTTCAGTACCTTTCCAAAAGCTATGAGAAAGTTATTTGAAAATACAAACTTATGGCGTAGCAATAATATATTGGATCCATGTGTCTATTTTTTTTTTCCTCCCTCCTGAAGCCCTACCAAATGTCAGGACACAGAAAGCAGAGGGCTGCTGGTAAAGGACGGGACAGGTTCAACAGGCTGAGTTCTGATCTAGCCGTGGGGCCAGCCAATGGATGACTATAGGCAGTGCAGAACCCCGAGCCCTCCTCTCCTAACCGCGCTAGCCCCACAAGTGGGAGTAGGAGCGAAACTAGGAAACTAGGGCATTGGATGGTTCAGAAAAGCTAAAATCACAGGCTCCTTTTGTCAACTTCTTACAGCCGGCCTTCTCTTTGTTCCTTCTGTAGCCTTGTAGGGCAGAGTGCAGATTATTCTCTGAGACATCTTTCCTGATATATAACAAGGAAGTGTTTTTAGTCCTATACTCACTGAAATGTAATTTTTGATATGACTTATTGGATGTTGAAAATTGGGTTTTGTTGTTGTTTGGTTGGTTTTGGTTTTTTGTTTGTTTTCATACAGGGTCTCACTGTCACCTTGACTGGCCTGGAACTCACTATGTAAACCAGACTGGCCTTGAACTCACAGAGAGCCTCTTGCCTCTGCCTCCCTAGTGCTAGGATTAAAAGCATATAGCATCATGCCTATCTTGTTTGTTTTTGAGACAAAGTCCTGCTCTGTAGCCTTGGCTGGCCTGGAACCCACTATATAGACCAAGCTGGCCTGGAATTTGCAACAACCCTCTTGCCTCTGTCTCCCAAGTTTGGGGTGCAGGTGGCAACACTCCTGGCTTTGATCTTGATATATTTAAAAAAAACTGTTGTCAAAGGTAAAAGGGTTTTGTACAGTTCATCAATAGAATCACAGTTCCTGAATGACATCATTGCAGATATTTTTTTCCATTTAGGCTCTGGAGACACCAGCCTCTGAGACAAAAATTATCTACAAACTATGGATGATTCAACTTCACCTGATGTGAAAGAACACCCTGATACTGAAGTGCAGAAGAACCGCGTACTAACCCTGGAAGAATGGCAAGATAAGTGGGTGACCCGTCACATCGGATTTCATCAGGAACAAGGGCATCAGTAAGACATGTTTGGTCTCTGACAGAGAAATGCTTTATCAGAAATTGACTGGGGTGAGGGGGCAGTGTGTGCCTCAGTTGGTGGAGATCTCTCTTAGCATGCAGGACACTCTTGGTTTGATCCGCAGCACTGAACAAAACTAGGTGTGGTGGTGTATGCCTGTCATAGCATTTGAGAAATGGGAGCAGGAGGATCAGAAGTTGAAGCTTCATAAGGGAGTTTGAGGCCAGAGCTTGGCTCCATGAGACTTTGTCTCCAGAAGAAAAGAAGAAGAAAAAAAGGGAAAAAGAAAGAAGCTGGCTTTGACAGTAATATACAAATACATTTTGGGGTTTATTTTCAGATACACATTGTAATTGTCTCATATTATGTAGCCTTTCAGAAATCAGAAAGCATCCATAGCATATCATACTTTAATTTCTCTCATTATATAATGATATGACTTACAGACAATGACATCTTAGAGTTATGAAATGCATCTTCATTTTAAAAAATCACCCAAACTTTTGTCATGGTGCTTATACATGCAGCAAATGCTGAAGCAACACGTAAGCTTATGTCGCCACGTGTTCTAAAGTGAAGGTGAGGGCCAGCAAACTGGTTCAGCAGAGGAAGGCACTTGGCACCAACCCTAACAGCCTACATTCCGCCTCTAAGCCCCACTTGATGGAAAGTGAGAACTGACTCTTGGAAGTTGTCCTCTGACCTTTAGACATGTGTCATGACACAGATGTGTACATATATATACACACACACACACAACATAATTTAATTAAAATTAAAGAAAGAAGAGTTAAGCTCATTGAGAGGCTATTCTGTGAAGTACTGAAAATGTACAGGTCCAGAGAACTCCTTCTTAATGTCACTTTCATAAACAAAAGAGTATAAATGTGGTGATCAGTAATAGGTTTTCTGTATCACAATCGCAGTAAGCCAGATCAAGCCAAATTGGAAAAGTAAAAGAACAGGTTTATGTGAGCAAAGCAAGTCCTGGGTGAGTTTTCCAGGCCCAGAAATTGAGGCAAGAGAAGTCACACACTGGAACTAAAGCAGGGAGATTATATATGTTGTAGGCAAGGGGTGATGACTTGTCACCACAAACTGGGTTTGTGCCCAAGTATGGTCAAAAGCTGACCACTTTAGGCAGGGATTTGGGCTGCTGGCAACTTTGGGGGGAGGAGCTGCTGTAACACCAAAAATTAGGAACGGGGCTCTTTGGTGCCTTCCCTTTGATGGAGATTCTCTGAGAGGGTGAGGTTTGGAGAGACAGGAATGGGGCTTTCGGGATCAAGCAGGAGTGAGCTGGAGGTTCCAACTGAACAATTAGGACAGACTTTTCCAAATGTATCACTCAAGGAAATAAGAAGTTATTTCCCAGTCTTGAAAACTCAGGTTGTTAGTCATATTTGATACTAAGTAGCTGTGTAATGAAGCAAGTTCCTTAAGCTTCCCTGTTTCTTTAAGTGTAAACTGGAGGTTGTAATAAGTAACATTGCCTTCTTGTTACATTGTTGGGCGCACTGAGATAATTCATGAGAAGTTTTTAGTGTCATTAATTCTACTCTCCCCTTTCTCTGCATTGACCTAGTTAAAGCAAGCATTGTTGTGACTTTGTTTTTCTCCCCAGGCTATTAAAGAAGCATTTGGATACATTTCTTAAAGGCCAGCATGGACTGAGAGTGTTTTTCCCACTCTGTGGAAAAGCGGTTGAGATGAAATGGTAAGCATTAACTGGTTTTTGTGGAGTAATACTGGGGTGAATATTTAACAGGCTATGTGTAGGTTAAAAAAAGAAAGAAAGAAAAAAACCCATTCTCTGCTGGGGATGTCTTTCTGTATACTGTGAATGTGTTGCTCTGATTGATTGATAAATAAAACACTGGCCAGTAGCCAGGCAGGAAGTATAGTATAGGCGGGATAAGCAGAGAGGAGAATGCTTGGAAGGGAAGGCTGAATCAGGAGACGCTGCTAGCTGCCATGAGAAGCAAGATGTAAAGTACCAGTAAGCCACAAACCATGTGGCAAGTTATAGATTAATAGAAATGGGTTAATTTAAGATATAAAAACTAGATAGCAAGAAGCCTGCCACGGCCATACAGTCTATAAGTAATATAAGTCTCTGTGTGTTTACCTGGGTCTGAGCAGCTGCGACCCAAGCAGGACTGGAGAAGAAACAGCTACAATTCTCAGGGTCAAGTGTGGCAGGACACACCCATAATAGTAATGCTTGGGCGGTGGCAGCAAGAGGATCAGGAATTCAAGGCCAGCCTTGGCTACATGCAAGTTTAAGGGCTGCTGGGCTAGGTGAGACTCTGTCTCAAAAAGCCAATCAAGCAAACATACAAAGATCAATAACAAAATCCCATTCTCAAATACAAGTGTCTTTATTTTTAGGAGACTCTGTGATAGTTATAAAATTAGAGATACTATTTCCAAACAAGAATGTAAACTGAGTCAGGCCTGACCTTGTCTTTCTGCATTTTGTTTCAAAGGCCAAAAAAAAAAACCCCAAAATATTGGGGGGAGCACCTGAGGATTTAGCACAGTTGGTAGAGCACTTGTCTAGCATGTACAAGGCCCTGGGTTCAGTCCCCAGCATTGCTTAAAACTAGGGTGGTGGTACACACCTGTGATCTTGGCAATTAGGGAGTGAATTATTTTGGAATGAACAGCCTCCTTTTTCATATCTCCTGGATCTCTGTATGTGACTTAATGTCTATATGGAGCTTAGAAATTTCAATAACTATGGATATTTGAAATGGAAGACAACAGAAAAACACAAACTGTAACACAAGCTTTTAGCAGGGCAGTGTTTATAGTCCAGAGTTCAGCTCAACCCTCCCTTCCTCCCAGGAGCAAACAGAGGTTTTTGTTATTGTGAGTCACTGTTACAAAACCAGTGAACCGTCCTCTACAAAAAGAACTCACCCTAATTAACAAGCCACCTTTACTTCAGGGTTACCCTGAGTCACAACCCTAGAAACTACTTTTTACATAGAACGCTGCTGTCATGATAATACACAGCCACAAACACATCCTCCAAGATGTGTATTTGCTGAAGAACGTAAGTGTTGAGGACTTCTATCTACCACTGAGCAGGAAAGAACAAAAGATTGGAGGGAAAAAGGGTAGTGAAAACAAAATAGACTTACTTTCAAATGCTCCACCTCCCCCCATGTAAATACCAGTGATCTACCCACAAAACATATGCATTTGGATTTTAGTCTCCAATAGAGAGAGTGAAATTTTTGCAGCCCACACTGTCTCAACTCGTAGCTAAGAGCATATATTAAATGGCTGTTACGGGACTAGCCAGAAAGCTCTGTGGCTAAGAGCATCTGCCACTCCTTCAGAGGACTCCCATTCAATTCCCAGTACCCACATCAGGTGGCTCCCAACCGCCTCTAACACCCTCTTCCAGCCTCTGTGAACACACACACAGCGTACATACAGAGACATACACATACTCATAAATAAAGAATTGACAAAAATTTTAAATGGTTATTATAACCTGATATTCAAGTGTGGCCATGAAATTAAGAATTATATTTCTTATTAGGCCCATGTTTTAATGGGTTCTTGTCAAACCAGAAGAGACTGATTTTTGCAACCTACCTATGAGAAAACAACTCCATAAACAGAAATGGTAATTCTGTGGCTGGAGCAGAGATTTTAGGCAACATTAATGAAACTATATAGCTAGCTAGCTAGATGTTTATTGGATATTTTGGGGGTCTCAATCCATTTGTAACAAAAAAAATTCAAGGTTTGGGGATGTAATTCAGTAGGAGAGTCCTTGCCTAACATCCACAGGCTCAGGCTTCATTTCCCAAAACTGCAAAATAATAATAAAATTGGAATAAAAATACAGAATCAAGCTACTGTAATTGCATGTAAGTTATCATCTTAGAGAAATTTTCACTCACGTAACTGACCTGTGTATGTACAAACATTGAATATGAGCAGATAAACTAACTAGGAACAGGGGCCACAAAGCATTAAAATGAGAGATTGACATTATGTTAGGGTCTCACTTTTGCCCTATTTGTATCCAGGCAACGCTGCATGTGTTGACTGGGAAATAAGAATATATGCAGTCAATTTGGATAACCTTTGCTTATATTCTGTAACTTCAAAAACATGTACAAAGAATGAAAACAACAGTCTCTATATGCTAGATTACCAATTCCCTGGGCAGTATAAAAGACAAGTTATTAGTATGTTTCATTTTAGAACTATAAATAGTCCATGCTCTGCCCACGTTGGGAGCATGCACTCTTGCGTAGATAATAGGCACAGTCCATCTTGTTCTTGTTTTGAAATGTGCCCTCCATTCTCAGTTAATGTATGAAAGAATGGTTGGAACGTCATGTGACACTCACCTTTGGTCACCCGTGATTTCCTCTGAAGAAGACATCAGATGAGAGGCAAACTCAGCCACGATGAGTTAAACTGTGTATGAACAGACTAAATCCACATGTATGCTGTTCAAACAGTGCCCTGCTACTCAGTTTGCCCCCAGGCCCAGCCTTTCCCCTCCACACTTGGTGTTAGAAGCTCACCATTCAGTTCCCCTCATCCCATCACGTCACAGCAGTACACACAGAGCAGTTCCCAACACCCACCTTTTAAAACCGACTCCATCAGATGGTAGTGCTCCACTGTACTTTTTATCCAACTGTGACACTGGCAGGTGTGTGTGTGTGTGTGTGTGTGTGTGTGTGTGTGTGTGTGTGTGTGTGATATGTATGTGTACTTGTATGTTCAGATACACGTGTGCTATCCAAAGTCCACCTTATTTGGTGGACTTATTTGGTGATCTCCACCTTATTTTAAAGACAGGATCTCTCACTGAACCTGGAGTCTGCTGACAGGCCCCAGGGATCCTCTCGGCACTGGCGTTGCAGGTATGGGCTGCCATGCCTGGCTTTCTCTGTGGGTGCTGGGGATCTGAACTCAGGTCCTCATGCTTGAGAATAAGCACTTTGCCCACTGAGCCTTTGCCTCATTCCTAATTTTTGGTTTTGTTGTGTTTTTTAAAGATTTATTTGAACTATATGTTAATTGGTGTGTGCACATGAGTGCTGTTGCCCTTGGAGGTCAGAAAAGGGCATCAGATTCCCTGGAGCTGGAGTTACAGGCCATTGTGAGTCACTTGATACTGGTGCAGGGAGCTGAACTCGGATCTTCTTCAAGGGCAGCAAGTGCTCTTCACCCCTGGGCTATTTCTCCAGCCCCCATTGTGGGTCTTTGAGACAGGGTCTCCTGTAGCTCAAGCTAGTGTCAAACTCATTGTATGGCTGTGAGGCTTTGAACCCCTGATCCTCCTGCCTCCACTTCCCAAGTGCTGGAATTACAAGCCTGTGCCCCCATGCTCAGCTCACAAAGGTTTTCATATTGTTTCCTAAGCCTCACTTTCCCATCAGCCTTGTGAATTTTTTGCATAGTGTAGTAACATTTAGCTAGGCTTGTACTCTATTACAGCAGAACTGACTAGTTTTTATGTAATTTGATATAAACATATTTCTGTCTCAATATTTGTGCACCTGCTACTGTTTGCCTTCTAAGACTTCTGGTACTGTTTAAGATCCTCAAAATGTGAAATCTATAACTATAGAGCTCATTAGCTATTTGTGTATGGTAATGAGATTCATTTTTCCAATTATGTTTATTGTTAATAAATGGAAATTATAGGATTATTACCAAAAATGCACAAAATACCTCAAGTTTGCAACTCTAATATGGCAACTACTAGCCACATGTGGCAATTTTTAAAAATTCATTTAATTATAATTTTTTCAATTTTGATGATTTTTTTTTTCGAGACAGGGTTTTTCTGTGTAACCTCAGCTGTCCTGGAACCTGCTTTGTAGACCAGGCTGGCCTTGAACTCATAGAGATTCACCTGCCTCTGCCTCCCAAATGCTGACATTAAAGGCGTGCGCCACCACCACCCATTTTTTAAATTTTGAAACAGAGTCTTGCTGAATAGTCTAGCGTGCCCTCAATCCCAAGATCTTTATCTTCCTCAGTACTAGAATTGGCAATATGATGTCATGCCGGACTTGGTTACCGAGTTGTATTCCCAGCCAGAGGGACTATCTGTTTATTATGGTTTTTATTCTGTGCTGTATATGAAGTAAAGTTGAGGTGCAACTGTGTTTTTCTGCAGGTTTGCAGACCAGGGCCACACTGTAGTTGGTGTAGAAATTAGTGAAATTGGGATTCGGGAATTTTTTGCAGAACAGAATCTTTCGTACACAGAGGAACCACTCAATGAAATTGCTGGTGCCAAGTTATTTAAGGTTTGTATCGATTGTGGTGACTAGTTATTTCCATGCCTCACCAAAAATGACTTTTTCCCACGAGTTCTTAAGATGTTAAACCAATGTCAAATGGCTGCTCTTTACCACAGATCACCTACGTGTTATGCACTATGACGAGCCAGGGCTTCCAATCACCTACGTGTTATCCACTGTGATGAGCCAGGGCTTCACATTACCTATGTGTTATACACTGTGACGAGCCAGGGCTTCAGATTACCTACATGTTTATACATTGTGACGAGCCAGGGCTTCAGATCACCTACGTGTTATATACTGTGATGAGCCAGGGCTTCAGATCACCTACGTGTTATACACTGTGATGAGCCAGGGCTTCAGATCACCTATGTGTTATATACTGTGATGAGCCAGGGCTTCAGATCCCCTACATGTTATACACTGTGATGAGCCAGGGCTTCACATTACCTATGTGTTATACACTGTGATAAGCTAGGGCTTCAGCATATAAATGGCAGCTCAGCCCTTGGAAGGTGGAGGCAGGAGGATCATGAATTCAAGACTTGCTGGGGGATGTCTTTCTGTACACTGTGAATATATGCTGTTCCCATTGGTTAATAAATAAGCTGCTTTGGCCTATGGCAAGGTAGCTTAGAGACAGGCAGGAAACCCAAGGAGAGAGACAGGAAAGAGAAAGGTGGAGTGGGGGAGATGCCAGACTACCATCCTAGGAGCAACATGTAATGGGATGCAGGTAAAGCCACGGAACATGTGGTGATAGATAAGTAGTTATAGGTTGAGTTAAACTATAAGAGCTAGCTAGCAAGAGGCCTGCCAGAGGCCATATAGTTGATAATTAATATTAAGCCTCTGAATGATTATTTTATAAGTGGGGCCGGGCAGGATGGAGGAACTCAGGACCATAGGGCCAGGTGGGACCTGAGAAAACATATGGCTACAAAGGCAAGTCTAGGTTACATAGTGAGATTTTTCTCTCAAAACAAAAGATAATAGATAGACAAATATTAAAGATAAATGATAGAATTAGAGCTAAACATAGAGATGATAGTTTGGTACATAGATGATGAATAATAGCTGAATCGATATTAGGAATAGATATATAGATGTAGAATATATATGTGCATATATCATGGTGCACATGTAGAGGTTAGTGTGCAGCTTGTGGGAGTCAGCTCTCTCCTTCCATCCTGTAGGGCCCAGGGATTAAACCCGGTTGTCAGGCCTGGCTGCAACCTTCCCCTCTGAGCTATCTGGCCGGCCCCATCCAGGTTTTAAAAGAAAATATAAGTTACAGTTAAACTCCAATAAAGTTACTGTGTTTAATGTGTGTTCCCTCTATCTCCTTGGCTTTGTCTGAGCCCTGTTTCCTTTCCTTGACCATTTAAAAATTACCTAGCTAAGTGTAAAAATGTTTTCATTGTTTTATTACAGAGCTCTTCGGGGAATATCTCATTGTACTGCTGTAGCCTGTTTGATCTTCCCAGGTAGGACTGGGTGCTCTATCTGCACCATTATGTGAGTGTGTGAGTGAGTGTGAATGAGTGGGTGGGCGAGTGTGAGTGTGACTGAGTGATCCCTTGCACCACTGTGTATTACGTGTGAGAGAGTGAATGAGTGTGTGTATGTAAATGTGAATGTGTGAGTATGTAAGAGTGAAGTTGTGTGTATGTGTGAAAGTGTGAGTGGGACATGGAAGTATATGTGTAAATGTGTGCAAGTGCATATGTGTCTGAATGTTAGTATGTGTTTAGCTATGTGACTGAGTGCTCTATCCGTACCATTTTGTATGTGAGTGTGTGTGAGTGTATGTGAACGAATGTGTGAGAGTGTGAGTACATATTTGAATGTGTACATGCTATGGCACATGGGTGGCAGTCAGGGGACAACCTTAGATGCCAGTCCTTGCCTACCACCCTGTTTGAGACAGGGTTTCATGGCCACTGTGTACTCCAGAGTCGCTGGCCTTTATACTTGTTGGATTCTCCTGCCTCCATCTCCCATCTCACCATAAGAGCACTGCTCTTGCAAACATGTCTTGCTTTTACATGAGCTCTGGCTATCCGAACGCACGCCCTTGTGCTTCTGTGGTAAGTGCTTTACCCATCCACTTGTTCATTTAAAAAGGGATGGTGGCACACGCCTTAACACAGTGCTTAAAACAGGCAAATCTCGAGCCGGGCGGTGGTGGCGCACGCCTTTAATCCCAGCACTCAGGAGGCAGAGGCCAGCCTGGGCTACCAAGTGAGTTCCAGGAAAAGGCGCAAAGCTACACAGAGAAACCCTGTCTCGAAAAACCAAAAAAAAAAAAAACAAAAAAAAAAAAAAACAGGCAAATCTCTGTGAGTTGGAGGCCAACCCAATCTAGATAGCAAGTTTCAGGCTCCAGCAAGATGGCTCAGAGAGTAAAAATGCCTGCCATGCAAGTCTGATGACCTAGGTTCAGTTCCCAAAGCCCATGGTAGAAGGAAGAACTAACTCCTGAATGTTGTCCTCTGACCTCCATGTGCATACCTTAGTATGCATGTGCTTGCACACACATACACACCACACATAATAACAATGAGTAATAACAGTAACAATGAAGGTGGGTCTTGTTAGGCCCTGCTGGGGTGGAATGGGGAATCTGTTCACCACTCCTGTCTACCTCTGCAGCAACAAGAATTATTGTCCTACAACTGTTCTTACCAAACCCCCATCTTTCCACTTCATGGGGTGTGGGAGCCCATTTCCAGGTTCCTCGTGGCTTTACTCAGCAGATCTGCATAGAGAGGATGATTAGGACTACAGGCCTGAGTGCAGGTGTCTGAGATGGTCTGCACTTGGCTGTGCTGGGGGAGGAGGTCTTTTGCTCCACCCCTTGGCGTCTCTATAAAAACCCTTGGGCAGAGACAGGGCCCGTTGGAATAGGTTCCAGGCCCTCTTGAGGCTATCCTGTATTTTCTATCTGTTTATTTCCACAATCTAAATCCTTCTATCTAATATTTCCTGCTGCTCTCACTCAAGAAAACTCTGGGGAGCTGTGGGGTTGGTGGGAAAATGCCCTGCAATGGGGATAGCTCTCAAACTTTCCAAATCATTATTATGATCCAGAACAGCTAAAGAAAGGAGAGGAAAACTGTGTTGTCCACCTGGCACCTGAGCCTGTAACCAAATGAATTACAAGGCGCAGGAGGCAATATGGTACCTGACAGAGCCTGATGCCTGAGCCAGGGGCAGGGAACAGAGCTGTCACTCACTGCCTGCTGTGGGATATGTGCACACTGTGTGAAGATGTATTGCTATGATTGGTGTAATAAAAAGCTGGATGGCCAATAGCTAGGCAGGAGGTATAGGCAGGACTTCCAGGCAGAGAGAGAACTCTGGGAAGAAGAAAGGCAGAATCTCCAGCAAGACACAGAGAGGAAGGAGGAAGTGATAGATGGAAGAGAGATAACACCATGTGGGAGAATGTACATTGATATAAATGGGTTAATTTAAGTTATAAGAGCTAGCCTAAGCTAAAGGTCGAGCTTTCATAATAAATAATAAGTATCTATATCATTATTTGTGAGCTGTCAGCAGATTAGAAAGCTTGGTACAGCTGCCCTCTGTCCTCTCTCTTTTCCCAAGTCACAACAAAACAAGGAGACTGCTGTGGGAGTTAGGAAGTGGACAGTCCCCTTAGTCCACAGTTAGGTGGGTCAGTATACCCCTCTAAAGTCTATAAAGAAAAGCCAACATTTGATCCTGATACCTTGATGATGGGTGAGGTCCCAACATGTCCCCTGGGGAACACCAGACATCTTGTTTGATATTTGACCTTTTTTAGACAAAATGTAACAACTTTTCTCCTCTCTTTTGAGCAGAGTGAATATTGGCAAGTTTGACAGGATTTGGGATAGAGGATCATTAGTGGCTATCAATCCAGGTGACCATGATCGGTAAGTTGGTTTCTGAAAAGTTTTTGCACCACAATAAACTTCTCCATCGATGCAGCAATCCAAATCAGACCAAATTAGAAAAAATTCCCAGTTTAATGATGATTCTCCGGCCCCCCAGAGAGGAGACAAGGACAAGAGACTGAAAAACCAAGTGTCTACTTTCTGGGGGGGCAGTTTAAATACCCTGTGGGAGTGGTCTTGAGCATCTCTGGGGGAGGAGCTGTGTTTGGAGGGACTTTCTGAGGTGCAGGGTCTGGGCAGAGAGGTGGGCCTTCCACCAGCACAGTTTCTTCACTTGTTTTGGTTTTCTTTGTGTTTACCTGAGTTTGAGGGAAGCTAAAGAATGTGTGATGCCAATGGTTCTGTCACTTTGCAAGCTCTGCTGCCTTGTGCTGTGGTTCTCTAAGCCTCAGTTTACTCCTCCGCAACCTGAGACCATTTCTGCTAGCACCATCACTGTGGCTAACAGCTGTTGGACTCTTGTCCTGTGCCAGGCATTGTTTGGAATATTCAGTGTGTGTTAACACATTTAACTAGCCTGACAGCCCTATGACATAGATGCTGTCTTGATTTCAATTTGCACATGAGAAATTTAAGGTCAAAGAGACGTGTCCCAACTTAGGCAGCTAGTACCTGACAGTTAAGCTTCTAACCTGCTGAGTTTGCTCAGATCTCCACATCACATGACCTTGAAGAGTTGCTGTAGGAATTCAAAGAAAAGAAATATGGTGATCATATTTATACCTAGCTTTACTAGAAAGCAAAATTAAGAAAGCATTCGAAGCCGGGCGGTGGTGGCGCACGCCTTTAATCCCAGCACTCGGGAGGCAGAGCCAGGCGGATCTCTGTGAGTTCGAGGCCAGCCTGGGCTACCAAGTGAGTTCCAGGAGAGGCGCAAAGCTACACAGAGAAACCCTGTCTCGAAAAAACCAAAAAAAAAAAAAAAAAAAAAAAAAGAAAGCATTCGAGGGAAATGCAATCCCTTTTTCCTGTGTAAATAATGCCACATATGTGTCTCCTTGGATTTGACAGGTTAGATATTGAATTACTCATTAAATAGAGGCAGGCTCTTAACACATGGCCAAAAAGTTCAAGCTCTGAGTCAGGGACATATATTTTTTTTAATTAAAAAAAATCAATTGCATTATATGTAAGGCTATTGCCAAACCTAATCTTTGAAAATTAGAACATCCACACCAGAAATATACATATTTTCTTTCTTTCACTGATAATTTCTCTCTCTCTCTCCTCTCCTCTCATTTTCCTACCTACATCCCACCCCACTCTGCTTCCTCATCTGGGCTTTTCTCTGCAATGCTTGCCCCTGAATGATCACTGTATTCTGTTCCTTGTATTCAGCTTTCTAATAACTATTTATTACATTCCCATTAGATTCTTAGATGTAAGAGGTCACATATAATGGCAGGAAGCACCGCCTCCTTCAGGTCCTATAGCCCAAGGTCATAGGTGGAGCATATACCACTACATTTCCCCTTTTTGTCTAAATAAGAAGGTTCTAAACTTAATGCAAACTATATACAATAAGAATGATTATCAAATATTGTCCAGGAAAAACAAAGGGTAATAACATAAACAAAAATGGAACTATAAGAACAAGAACAACATCAAACAAGAAAGACATGCTAAATGTCCAGATCATAGGTAAATGGCAAATTACCAAGATTATTTTGATAGCTGTCCTGTCCTGAAGATTCTAACTTTAGTATCTAAAATGTTCTTAGCTAAGATATGAGAGGATTATAACTGTAACTATCTAGTCTTCAACTCCATCAAAGACCTGAGAAGGAACATAATAATACCTGAGAAAACGGAAAATGCAAGCAAGCAAATTCCGAAATTCTTGTGAGAATAGACAAAGGCAGCTGGCAGTCTGGACAGTCACCTAAAGTTTCTCAGCATCGTTGGGGCATTCAATTTGGCTACAGGCCTAGAATATCTGACAGATTATTTTTAGAAGTGGGACTTTTTGATAAGAACAGATACTACACTTGATCTTAGCCAAAAGGCCGAGAAGCTATAGAAGCAGGAATTTTGAAAGACCATCTTACTCTGTCTTGGCAAGGTTCAGTAGTCACTTCTCCTTGTGTCTTGCTCATCCAGAAAGGACAGCATTCATACTGTCAACAGTTGAGGCAAGGGCAGTTCTTTGTCCAGCAGGCCATTTTGTGCCAAGAAGAAGATAAACTTCTAAACAGAAATGTCTTAGAAGCCCAACATTCACTTGGGATCAGATCGGGGTCAGGTGCTGGGGAAGTGGGCATGGCTTTTGCCATGACAGTTCTGTTACCCAGCTCTTCCAAATATCCACATCACATTTCTAGTGAGTGCTCTGCATTTGTCCTTCATCAGCTCAAAGTATCACTTGAAACTCCTGCATCTTCATATCACACTATATTTGTGGACCACATTCAGTTCTGCAAAATGCTTAAGTCAGTAGCTATTTCCTGAACCCCCTCCAGCATGTTCTTCTGTTTCTTTGGGCTTAGTCCCTTCATGGATTTTGGTTTGCTCTATGAAAGTCCACAGGATGGCAGGGAGAGAGCAGGATATTGAGTTCAGACCAAAGGGAAAACAGGTCCATTGGGCTCAGTTGTTCCCTCAGTATTGGACTTGATCCACATTTAATGCTGGTAAGTGTAGCTAGAGTTTTGCTGCTGGCCACCCGGCTAGCTCAGTCGGTAGAGCATGAGACTCTTAATCTCAGGGTCGTGGGTTCGAGCCCCACATTGGGCGCCATTTGTAGCTTGAGTTTTCCTGCCTGGCCCACAGTCAGGACAGACTCTCTCACCCGCCAGTCCCAAGCCGCTCAAACCCGATCAAGTAAACACAGAGACTTATATTGGTTACAAACTGTATGGCTGTGGCAGGCTTCTTGCTAACTGTTCTTACAGCTTAAATTAATCCATTTCTATTAGTCTATACCTTGCCACATGGCTTGTGGCTTACCGGTACTTTACATCTTCCTTATCCTGATGGCGGCTGGCAGTGTCTCTCTGACTCAGCCTTCCACTTCCCAGCTCTATTCTCCTTCTTGTCCCGCCTATACTTCCTGCCTGGCCACTGCCAATCAGTGATTTATTCATTGACCAATCAGCAACACATTTGACATATAGACCATCCCACAGGTAAGTCTCTGTAATTATTGTGACTAAATAAAGAAAATTAAGCTATACATTACGCAAGACAAGTGCACTGTTTCCTGCAATTGCTCTTCTGTCCTTAGCTGTGAAGGCCACCCTAGTGGACTCTGACCCTCTTTGTTCATGGCTAACAAGGCAAGTGACACCCAAGGGGAGGCTTACTTAGAGAATCAAGCTTTAGCTTGGCCAGAGAGTCTAGATCCTCCCTAGTCCCCCGCTCTGCCTCTTCCTCCCCCACCCTCCTCTCGGGGTGTGTGTGGTCACAGGGGAAGCACACTCAGGAGCATGTTGGATATTGTTATCAGAATTAATTCTGGTTTGCTTGTGTATATGCACATGCACATCTGTGTGTGTGTATGCACACACGGTGGATGACCGTCGAGGTCAGAAGAGGGCATTGGATACCCAGGAGCTGAACATGCAGGCAGTTGTGAGCCCAACAGTGTGCATGCTAGGAACCAGGCTTCGGTCCTCCACCAAGCGGCTGTGCTCTCTCTGAGCCATCTCTCCAGCCCACTTTCTGGATGGCTTTTTTGATACTGATTGAAAGTCCACATTCCAAGAGGATCGATGGCTGTCAATCCATCAGATTGTTCCAAGAGACATGGCTGAGCCACTCTGATGGGTCACCGTCCTAGGGACAGTTTTTCCTTACACCTCTCAAGAACAAGAATCTTGTTCTTAAGACTGCGCTGACCAGCCTGCACTATAGATTTAAACTACCTTGGGGGTGGGGGTGTCAGAAAGTTAAAAAGTGAAGAATTCTGCTCAAAAGATTGTTTTCTTTCTTTCTTTTTTTTTTTTTATTTAAAAATTTTTTTGAAGATAGGGTCTCAAGATGAAACCAAGGCTATCCTCAAACTCATGTATAGCCCAAGCTGACCTGGAATTTGTGGTGCTCCTGCCTCTGCCTCCCAGCTGCTAAGACTGTGGGTGTGCATCACCACCCTTAGCATGCTTCTGCCATTTCTCTTCTCACACATCTGACTCACTGACGACACTCAGCCTCCTCAGCTCCAAGCATCACTCAGCACCTTTCACCATGGCCACCACGGCTGACTTACTCAGTGTGTCGCTCACTCTTTGTGGCACCCACTAACAGACCATCTACAGCACTGGTGGCTAATGCCGTATTTATAGAACTTGGATTGTCTGTCACCTCAAACTTACCTGCACACTAGTCTCACGGCTCCATCAAACCAGATGAAAGGGATTCTGTTTTGCCCCTCCTCACATGTATGCCTCTAGAGATGTCCTAGTCACGTGGGATATTTGTTAACTGTCAGCAACTGAGCCCAACAGCAGACTTACTGAGTCACTCAGTGGGCAGAGCACACACACACACACACACACACACATCAAAAAACAAAACAAAACCCTGCCTAGCACGCACAAAGCTCATGTTCCCACCCTCAGCATGCCATAAACTTATGTGGTATCGCATGCCTATAATCCCAGCATTTAGAAAGTGGATTAGAAATTCAAGGTCAATGTAGCCATAGTGAATTTGAGGCCAACCTGGGGCACAAGAACCAGGTCATCTTAGTTGCTATGAAGAGACAACATGAGCAAGGCAGCTTATAAAAGAAAGCATTTAATTGGGGGCTTGCTTACAGTTTCAGAGACTTAGTCTATGACCATCATGGTGGAGACATGGCTGCAGGTAGACAGGCATGGCACTGGAGCAGTAGCTGAGAGCTCACATCCTGATCTGCAGAAGGCAGAGAGGAAGAGGGAGAGGAGAGAGACTGGGCCTATCTGTGCCTGGCATGGACTTTTGAAACCACAGAGCCCACCCCCAGTGACACACCTCCTCCAACAAGGCCACACTTCCTAATGCTTCCCAAACAATTCCACCAATTGGGGACCAGTATTCAAATCTGTGAGCCCATGGGGGCCATTCTTATTCAAACCACCACACAGGTTTATATGTTTATTAGGAGAATTTCACTACAGATAGTAATATATAGTAAATGCTGGCTTCCTTCATTACCTCTTGCCCCCTCCAGCCTCTGTCTAGAGAAATGAAACATAATTTTTTTTGTGCTCTTTCTAGCTATGCAGATATTATACTGTCCCTACTGAGAAAAGGGTTTCAGTACTTCGTGGCTGTCCTTTCTTATGATCCAACGAAATATGCAGGTAACATTTGCTTTGTTTTGTTTGCCTAATTTCATGATTTAATTCTATGTATGTGTAAGGATTTTTTTTCCTATCTTCTCTCATAGGATGTACACTGCTTGTGTGCATGGAGACAATTCTGGGCTAATGAGAACAGGAAACCTTTGTGCTCTTCCACACTGTCCATGTTTTCTTATATTCCTTTCCTGTTTTGTTCATCAGTCATATTTCAAACTGTGGAAGGGGGAAATGGATGATCCTAATGTAAAGAGATATCGCAAGAGCCCTAGAGTAGAAGAAAGAAATGTGGGTGCCCTGCCCTGGGCATTGGGTGACTATGCTGCCCCTGAGTTGGAGCTGCATGAAGCTAATGTTGATACACCCTCAAATACCTCTCAGACAGGTGGGGAAGAGGCATGAGGAGCTGTGGGGGTTCTAGGGAAATCTCTCAAATAGTGTTTTTTGTTTTGTTTTGTTTTGTTTTTAAAACATGGTCTTACTTTAAAGCTCAGCCTGGTCTGGAACTTACAATGTAGCCTAGGCTAGCTTTAAACTCAAGAAGATCTCTGCGCTTCAGTCTCCAGTCTCCATGCAAGCAACTTCCAAAAAAGTACCTGGACTGTAGACCTGAGCCCCCACACCTATCTTATATGTTATCTATTATATGCTACTACATTCTCTCTGATTTTTTTTTTTTTTGGTGTGTGTGTGTATGTATAACATTTGGCGTCAGTGAGGATCAAACCCAGGGCATTATGGGTGCTAGGCAAGCCCTCTCTCACTGAGCTTCATCCCTGGCCTGACTATTTTCAATCCCTAAAAAGGTTGTTTCATCTGACTCATTGTAGGCAGGGTTTTCCTGTCCCACAGCCACTTTCAAATAATTATTCAGAGGCTTAATATTAATTACAAATGCTCGGCCAATAGCTCAGGCTTATTACTGACTAGCTCTTACATTTGAAGTTAACCCATATTCCTTATTTACACTCTACCACATGGCAGCATCTTTATTAGCATGGCACATTCCATCTGCATCTGGCTGGTGACTCCAGACTCTACCCTTTGTCCTCCCAGCATTCTCAGTTTGGCTCTCCTGCCTAACCTTATTCTGTCCAGCTATTGGCCAGTCAGCTTCTTTATTAAACCAGTCGCAGAGACATATCTTCACACAATGTAAAGGAATATTCCACAGCAGCTCATTTTGTTGCACTGGGAGGAAGCTTTTACAGCACTGAGGATGGACCCCAGGGCCTTCCAGGTGCCAGGCAAGCGCTGTCCCACTGAGCCACCTCCCAGCCTTGGACACTGGAGCTTAGTGTTTGCCTTGGACAGGCTTGTATTTTCATGAAGGAGTTAAAATCAAGTATTCAGACTTCTAATGGGTAAGAATCCTGGTGGTTTTCTTGTTGGGGGAGGAGGATGTTGTTTGGTTGGTCGGCTGGTTTTGAGGCAATGTCTCATGATGAAGCCCACACTGGCCTCACACTCAGTATCCTTCTCCCTCCATCCCAAGTGCTGAAACCGCACCTGGTTCCCTGGGGTGGGTTGGTGGTTTTTGAGAGGGGTGGTTTTATGTAGCCCAGGCTGGCCTCGAACTCTTGATCCTGCCCCCTTGACTTCCTAAGCATTAGGATTACAGGTATGAACTAGCATGTCTGGCGTTGTTTGATTTTTAATTGAGCTTTAAAAAAACAACAACAGTGCCCTATCTTATTAATATTTATGTATGGTAGTCTTTTGTTGTTCTGTTTGAAAACCTT
>NW_026294606.1:17263877-17326377 GCF_007827085.1 Peromyscus californicus insignis
TGATGATGGTGCAGGCCTTTAATCCCAGCACTCGGGAGGCAGGGGCAGGTGGATCTCTGTGAATTCAAGGCCAGCCTGGTCTACATAGTGAGTTTTCAGGAAACTCTGTCTTGGAAAACAAAACAAAATAAAAGCAGTCAATCTCTGCATGAATTTTTGAAAAATTAAAAATTATGTTAAGGCTTGAAAATATAAGCACTTGGATTTTTCTTATGCAAAATACAGATCTTTGTGTATGACTTTTTAAATGAAATCACACACTAAAATGTTTTAAGTCAATCCTTTAAAGAATGTATAATTGGTACCAAAATATTAAATACTGTGTGTCTTTTTAATAGTCAACATGTATTTCTTCTATAACTAAAAAACAAAAATACAATGTTTATTACTTTAAACAATAAATGAAAAATATACATGAAAATTACAATCACTGAGGAAATGTAAGATTTTAACAGGATTTGGGATAGTCTAAATTATTTTATTAAAAATTAACTTCATATAAATCCTAATCTGCTTAGCTCTTGGGACCTCATCTTCACATGTCTCTCCCCTTGTATAATTTTATACTTAACAGAATCAAGAAACAAATTTTTTTTTTAACTAACCTATATGGGAAAAGTTTTTCCCCAAACTGTAAGAATAAAACCTTTAAAAACTACTTTTTCTGAGTTTGGCAACTTTGGTTTCTTTTAATTTAATCTTACTTATATGAGTGGCTTGAGGCTGTTCATTGTGGAAACTCAGGTTCAGAATTTGTCAGTTTTTATTAACAATCACATTTTGTTAAATCAGACATCAATCTTCATCTCCATACCTCCCAACATCTAAGTAGTTTATATTTTAACTCATGTTAATAGAGTAATGTGTGTTTTTAAAGATACATTACTGAATATATATATACATACATACATATATATATATATATATATAAATGGGAATATATATGGGACTATTTGTGTTTGCACTAAGGTAATGGTTGTTCCTGGGAATACCATTAATATTGATGAAAGCCATGTATATTCTCCATAGAAATTATCTTTTAAAAATTAAACTTGGGACTAGAGAGAAGGCTTAGTGGTTAAGAGTACTTACTGTTGTTCCAGAGGACGGGGTTTGGTTCCCAGCATTCATATGGCAGTTCACTTGTATCTATTACTATCTCCAGGAGATACAACACTCTCTTCTGGCCATGGTGGGTATCAGGCATGCACGCAGTGCAATATATACATGCAGTCAAAACACTCGACACATAAAAATATAGATTTTAAATACTAATCTTTGTGTAAACCTCATTGATGCTCAGTGTTGATCTCATGTCCTCCGACAGCATTGAGGATGCTGTCCTTGGATATCTTCTGCCATTGACCTATTCAAATATCCTGATCAGATTACTTCTCTGAAACCTGCCTCAGTCTACAGAGTGACCTTTGTAGCCAATTGAATGAACAATGTTGGACCACTGAGTTGAGCCAATCCAATTCTCTTTAGAGATTTTTTTTTTTTTTTTTAGCTCAGAGCTGGAAAGACAAGTTAGGTGCTTGGGTAGAGCCAGGATCTCTCTAGTTGCCATGGCCCACCCCAGCGCTGAGAAGTGGAGACACAAACAGTAGAAAGGCCACGAGTGTTCCGGTCTCCCACTTTACCCTTCCAGAAGCCCCGCTGCCCAGCCTAAGGAAGAACGTCTCGTGTTGTATGATAGACTCCTGTGTTCATGCAAGAGCTAGAGTTCGTTTCCATAACTCAAACCCACAGTCTTAAATGACACAAATGAGATAGCTTTATGTGGTCAATCTTTTATGTAAAATATGTCCTCACTGGGGGCGTTCTGAATTTAAAAGCCCTGAGATTGACACTCCATATACACTATGTTACAGGGGTTGAATTATTCTTGGGGTTTTCCAAAAGTTCCTTTTTATCTAATTTTGTAGTTTAAACAATAGACTGGCTGAGTCTCTGTGCCCTGCATGGTGGTTTGTGAACTGCCCGCTCTGCACGCATGAATACACAAACAGAGACTTAACAGTAACTACAAATGGGAGGAGACAAGAAAAGTGTGTCCTGGTCAGTCTGTGTGGTTGAACGATCAAGAACACACAAAGGAATATAACCAAAGCTTCCACTGGCTGCCCTGTGATTAGTTCTGGAAAGGATTTGTGGTCAGGACCACAGAAGGTGGCCTGGAAAACATTTGTTCATGAGAGCGCCAAATGCTGGGGAACTCATGGTTGAATGGAAACGCAGCCCACAGGGACATTAGCTTGCCCACTCACTGCAATAGTGCAGTCTTGGTTGTTGTTTTATTTCCTAAAGGAAGCAATTTCCAGTGTGTGTTTTATGCATGCTCACAGTCTGAACACTTGGTCTCCAGCTGTTGGCACTGTTTTGGGAGGCTCTGGAACCTTTAAGAGGTGGGGCTAGCTGAAAGAAGTAGGTCACTAGGGGCAGGTTTTGACGGTTTATAGCCAGGCCTGGTTCTGGCCCAAGTTCTCTGTTTCCTTTTTGTGCCAGTGAACAGTCAGAGGCAGGACATTCCAGCTGCCTCCATCCAAGCCCTCCACCATGTCTTCCCCACCTTAATGGACTGTAGCTCCTCAAACCACGACCCCAAACAGGCCCTCCCTCCCTTCCTTAAGTTGTTTGTGTCTAGTGTTTGGTCACAGCAATAAGAAAAGTAACTAGGGCGTGTATGTTTGTTTATGTGTGTATGTGTGTGTACCAAGAACTTTCAAAGAAAGACTTCTGAGTGCTTTTATGAAGCTTGTCTTTAACTCATATGGCTCTGGGTTTCTACCATGTGTCATCTAATGTGTTTATTCCTTGCAAACAGATTGCAAATCCACCAGAGTGGCTGAGTTAATGATGGGGATGAGAGAGGACTCCTATGTGAGCCTTCAGCATGGTCACTCTGTTTTTAGTAAACAGTCCACACTTCCCAACTTTGTATAGTTTTAATGTATAAAATTTAAAAATCTGCCTGAAAGTCTGCCGAGTGGTGAAGAACAGTGGGGAGGATAACCACAGGAGGCAGCATTTTAAATAAGAGGTGAGATTTATTTATATGTCAATGCTAAGAGGGGTTCGGTGTACCGCTCTTCCAGAGGACCCGAGTTCAGTTTTTAGCACCGATGTTGGGCAGTCTACAAAGCAAGATCCAGGACAGGCACCAAAACTACACAGAGAAACCATGTCTTGAAACACACACACACACACACACACACACACACACACACACACACAAAGACTAACCTCTACACTATGTTTCCTGATTATCCTATATAGTTTATAATAATAGCTTTCAAAAACTAGAACTTCATCCTACATTTCCAAAAGAACTTCATGGGCACAATACCTCAAACAAAAATAGAAGCATACATATAATATGTTGTAACAAACATAACCTTAAATTTTTATCAATATACAAAAATCCCCCAAACAAGAACAGAAACATACATACAGTGTGTGGCAACAAAATTACCTTAAATTTGTGTCAATATACAAAGTCCTTACAAATATAAATATTTGAGATAAATAGCTGTCCCTTAGTTTATAGTAGATTCAATAATCTACCCTATTATTTAAAGTAGATTCAATAATCTATCCTTCTATCTTATCATTCCTATATTACCCTAAATGATAACACACATCCATAACCCACCTAATAACCAACAGCCATCCACACCCCAAATCTTGGGAATGTGGATGTTGTTTTCTTTAAACTGCTTTCTGTCTGTGGGCAAAGCATCTTTAGGGTCCCAGGGAGAAATTTTGAGATAATGGCCAAGTCCTGTGAGGACCAGCTATAACCTTTGTAGATAGATATTACCTATCAAGATTCAGAGGGTCTCCCTTGATCACTCCTGATCACTATCATTCCTGAAGGAATCTATAGCTCTTGTCTCCTGTGGGAACAAAACTTGAAAGCATTTTTGATTTCCAAATTTGACAAATCTATTTTTTTTTTACTTCTTTCTTAAAGTTAAGGCATTCCTAAAGTCTCTAGATTGGTTCAATTTAGCAGTCCTGCTCACAATTCCATATCTCCCAGTAGCTGCTTCTTGCCCATCAGCCATCAAAAAAAAAAAAAAATATCCAAAATCCACACAATACTTTACAGGATCCAGACTCCCTGTGTATTTCCCATCTCTACATGCTTTTTTTCTTTTACTGTCTCTTTAAAGGCTTTATTTTTTTAATATATTTATTTCTTCTTATGACTGTCTATGCCCTTTTTCTTTCTTCTTAAGCCTACACACATTGTTAAACACACTGTAACCTGTTTAGAGTTTTTTTCCATCTGGATCTCTTTTTACTTTGTATCTCTAGTCTTTTTTTTCTGCATGAACAAAAAACTGCTAAGTAGAGTGGCTTGGGACCTCCACTTGTGGCTTTGGTGGCAGGTTCCACCCACTTCTCAGGTCATGAAAGCCAAGCCTAAAGCTCATAGCCCGGTCAGAGGTGCATTTTGCAAACTGCATTCAACCTTCCTGGCTATGGAATGCCAGTGCCCTACCCTGTGGCAGGCATTTTTACTTAGTTTTTTGTTTCTATTTAGTGTGGAGAATGCTGTTTACATGCTCTGCCATACATCAGGGTTTCTTAAAGGAGCCATTTTTTTTCAGCTTTCTCAGGCTCTAGATGGCCATTCAAGCCCCACGTTGGGTGCCAAAATGTTGTTGGGGCAGAGAAATGATAGGTAGGGCTGGCAGGCAGAAAGAATATATAGAAGGAGAAATCCGGGAGGAAAAAAGAAGAGGTAGCCAGAGAAGGAGGAGGACATCAGGGGCCAGCCACTCAGCTACACAGCCAGCCATCGAGTAAGAAGGAAAGAAAAGATATACAGAAGTAAGAAAAGGCAAAGGGTAGACAGGATAATTTAAGTAAAGCTGACATGCTACAAGCCAAGCTAAGGCTGGGCATTCATAATAAAGAATAAGCCTCTGAGTGTGATTTATTTGGGAGCTGGGTGGAGGGGCCCCCCCCAAAAAGCAAAAGCAAACAACATCATTTTGGCATACCAATGTACTGCTCGAATTTCTATAGGGCCTGAGAAAGCTTGGGGAAAAAAAAAGGATATGGCTCCTTTAAGCATTTCTGCCTGCTAGTGAACCCTTGAGCAGCAAGTACATTAAGTAGAAACAAAAAACTAAGTAAAAATGCCTGCCACAGTGCAAGCATTGGCATTTTAGAGTGATAGGAAGTTTGAATGCAGTTCCTGGTCACCTACCTCTGACTGGGCCTTGAGTTTTAGGCAGAAGAAAGGATAGGTGGGGCTAGCAGGCAGAGAGAATGAATAGAAGGAGAAATCTGGGAGAAGGAAGAAGAAGGAACGAGACAGGAAGGAGAAGGACGTTAGGGGCCAGCCACCCAGCTACAGCAAGCTACAGAGTAAGAAACAAAGATATGTATACAGGAATACAGAAAGATAAAAGCCCAGAGGCAAAACATACATGGGATAATTTAAGTTAAGAAAAGCTGGCTAGAAACAAGCTAAGTTAAGGCTGGGCATTTATAAGTAGTAATAATAAGTCTCCGTGTGTGATTTATTTGGGAGCTTGGTGGCGGGCCCCCCAAAAGAGCAAAAACAAGCAACAACAGCTGTCAGCTAGGTTGGTAGAAATACCAGACTAGAAACTGGTGGATCCCATACGGCGGAGACAAACTATTAAGATGATGATTACCAAAAACCCTAAACTGTGAAAGACTTAAATCTTGGGTGTTTTGTTTTGTTACTTCTGAAGCTTGAAGCCTTGAATAATTGAGAAAACCTTCACTGCCTATAAAATGCCACACTAAATCAATTGCCATGCTTTTAATTTAGTATTTGGGCCTGACATACAAATACCTGTGATCCTAGGACTGGGGTGGTAGAGGCAGGAGGATCATGAGTTCAAGGTGTGAATGTAACATGAGATACATGAGACCCTGTCTCAAACAAACCAAAACCAAAACTAAACTCATTGTTAGGTGCTTGGTAATAAATCCCTGGAGTAGCTTGTGTGTCCTGTGCTGCAAAGCTGACCTAGCATGCTAACGGTGTAGTACTGCCAGTGGCCTCACAGCGGCAGCAAAGGACTGAGAAGGCAGAAAAGGTCAGCTTAGCAGGGAGCTAGCTGTTGATCTATCTGGAGGACACAGGCTTGGCTACAGTCAGCAATGAATGGGGGTTTTTTAATAGTTTTGAGACAATGCTGGAGCAGAGACAAGTTAGGATACAGGATTCATTGAAGTCTGTCTGGGAAATACTTTCAAGAGGTAACATCTCAGAGCAAGACCAGGTCTGCATTTGTCAGGCTCCATGTGGGAACCACCAGCCATATTAGTTTATCTGAACCGGGTGTACCATGGGTGGAAAACACACCAGATTTGACTTAGCACCTAAAATGAGTATAAAATATCTCTTTCATATTTTCAAGTGATTACAAGTCCAAATGATGGATTAAAGTATACAACTAAATTAGTTTCATTTTCTTTTAACTTTTAAAAATGGAGCTACAGCCGGGCGGTGGTGGCGCACGCCTTTAATCCCAGCACTTGGGAGGCAGAGGCAGGTGGATCTCTGTGAGTTCGAGGTCAGCCTGGGCTATCAAGTGAGTCCCAGGAAAGGCGCAAAGCTATACAGAGAAACCCTGTCTCGAAAAAACCAAAAAAAAAAAAAAAAAAAAAAAAAAAAAAATGGAGCTACAAGGAAATTACTTTAAAACGTGAGTTTCGTTATATTTTTGTTGGACAAGACTGGTTCTGAAAGTAATCCAGGTTTTTTTTTTGTATCTTGAATTTATTTCCCAGTTTAAAAATTATTTCTGAGTTGCTGGAGAGATGGCTTAACAGTGAGGAGCACTTACAGCTCTTGTGGAAGACTTGGGTTCAATTCCCAGTACTCATACAATGGCTTACAGCCATCCATAACTCCAGTTTCAGGAATCTCGACGGCCTCTTCTGATGGCCTCGGGCACCAGGCATGCATGTGGTACATACACATAATGTAGAGAAAACACTAACACACATAAAATAAAATAAACATTTTTTTTATTAATTCTGAGGGGCTGAAGAGATTGCTCAGTAGTTAAACACAGCTGTTGCTCAGTCTCGATGCCCTGCGTTTGACCTTACACATCAGTGGCTCACAACTGCCTATAATTCCAGCTTTCAGATGTCTAACCCCCTCTTCTGGACTCCAAGGGCTCACACACAGACATGTGAACACACACACACACACACATACATGCACACACACACACAAAAATAAATAAACCTTTAGAGTTACTATTAAAGGAAATTTCTACAAGATATGCTTTCAGTTGGTTTCTTATTTAGAATGGAAATGCATTCTGAAATCATAGCATCGGCTTGGTTGTTCTGGTCTCATGCTCCATCTCTGAGACATGTAACTCTTGATAAATGTTTCTCTTTGCCTTCCATAGAATCTCTCTTAGAGAGTGTTAGCAAAGGATTGAGTTCTCCATTTTCTTGGAAGTCTATGAAACAAGAGCGTAACCAACCATGATCATGACTTGTAAATGAGTGGGAATAATAAACTCCTAAACGTAAGAGAGCTGAACATCATAATGGATTCCTGAAGATTATAGTGACCATAACTTTAAAGTTGTTCCAAGATATGTGGATCGCCTTTACTTTCAAGTTTTAACTATTTCTTATAATTATTTATATGCATGTGTGTATGTTTGTGTGAATGTATGCCACATGTGTGCAAGTACATGGAGACCAGAAGCGGACACTGGATTCCCTGGAGTTACAGGTGGTTGTGAACCACCCAATGTGGGTGCTGGGAACTGTCCTCTAGAAGGACAGCAAGTGGTCTTTATTTACCTCAGAGCCGTCTCTTCACTCCCTTTCAATCTTACCTGAGACTGGAAGACACTGTGTGAAGGAATCACTGGCTCAAACTTACCTCTACATTGTAATCCCCTTCACAGCTACCTGCAGCCCAGCCCAAACCCTGGACTGTTACGCCTTTGGCAAGGAGACTCAAGTATTTGTCATATAGAACCATATTTGATGATGAGTGTGAAGTAGTGAGAGACCCGATAGTCAAACTGCCTGGCTTCCCATCTTGCCTAGCCATTCTTTATCCAAGCCATGCCAGTTGTCCATGAGGCTTGAATTAAACAATGCATGAGAAGGCAGGCATGGAGTAAATTCTATAGTAACTGCTATTAACAGTTCGTTGTTTTTTGGTTTTTGTCTGTTTTTGCTTGTTTGCTTGAGACAGGGTCTCAGTATGTAGCTCTAGCTGGCCTGGAACTCACTATGTAGGCCACCATGCAAGGCAACTAACAGCTTTTAAATATTCCTTCCACACAAACCAATTTCACAAGTATTCTTTTGTTTGTTTTTGATTTGGGGTGGGGTGGGGGCGGAAATGGGAGGGTTGAGACAGTGTATGTAGCCTAGACTGGCCTCTAACTGCTGGTTTCTGGCTCCTGAGTGCTGGGATTTCAGCTATCATAACCGGCACTGAGTGTCAGGTATCTACCTTCTCACCGGCGCTGAGTGTCAGGTATCTACCTTCTCACAAGTGTGATAAAACACGCCAAGGAAGTATGCACACCTGCCTCACCCTCTTGAAGTTACCTTCTTTCGTGTATCTCTCTCCTCAGTAGAGTCACGATATACCGAGACTAGAAGCGTGTCTTCTCCCTGCCCAGCACCCAGCCCAGCTGACTGGCAGCTCTGCTGGGCATCAGCACTGGGAGACTAGGTTCTGGTGCTCGCCTTGTCACTTACAGACTAACAGGGAACGACCCACTCGTACTTCCGAGGTGTGGCTCATCCCTAAAACCGGGATCGCTCACCCGTGTCGTGATCTGAGCACGGCGCATGCGAACGACTGCGGCATGTGCCCGCCAGGGGGCAGCAGCGCGCACCCGGCCAGCCCGCGGCGTCTCACGTCAGAGCGGATGCCCCGCCCCGTGACCGTGACCGTGACCGTGACCGAGGGCTGCGCTGGGGCCGCGGCGCGGCGGGAGCGATGGGGGAGGAGGCGGCTGGGGTGCGGCCCGAGCTGGTGCGCGAGGCGGAGGTCAGCCTGCTGGAGTGCAAGGTGTGCTTCGAGAGGTTCGGCCCCCGGCAGCAGCGGCGCCCGCGCAACCTGCCCTGTGGCCACGTGGTCTGCCTGGCCTGCGTGGCCGCCCTCGCGCACCCGCGGACGCTGGCCCTCGAATGTCCCTTCTGCCGGCGGGGCTGCCGAGCCTGTGACACCAGCGATTGCCTGCCAGTGTTGCACCTTCTGGAGCTCCTAGGCTCCACTCTTCACGCGTCCCCGGCTGCCCTCAGCGCCGCCCCCTGCGCGCCCGGGGTGCTCACCTGTCACCACGCCTTTGGCGGGTGGGGGACCCTGGTGAACCCCACCGGGCTTGCACTGTGCCCCAAGACCGGACGGGTCGTGGTCGTGCACGACGGCAAGAGGCGGGTCAAGATCTTTGACTCCGGAGGAGGAGGTGCACACCAGTTTGGAGAGAAGGGGGACGCAGCGCATGACGTGAAGTACCCACTGGATGTCGCCGTCACCAACGACTGCCACGTGGTTGTCACCGACGCTGGCGACCGGTCCCTCAAAGTGTTTGATTTCTTCGGCCAGATCAAGCTGGTTGTGGGGAAGCAGTTTTCCCTGCCTTGGGGTGTGGAGATCACCCCTCAGAACCAGGTCCTGGTGACTGACGTAGAGGCCGGGACCTTGCACCTGCTGGAAGTGGATTTCCCCGAAGGGGCCCTTCGGAGGACTGAGAGGCTGCAAGCTCAGCTGTGCAATCCCCGTGGGGTAGCTGTGTCTTGGCTCACGGGGGCCATCGCGGTCCTAGAGCACCCCTCGGCCTTGGGGACAGCAGGCAATAACACAAGGGTGAAGGTGTTCAACTCCACTATGCAGCTGATTGGCCAGGTGGATAGCTTCGGGCTGAACCTCCTCTTTCCCTCAAAAATAACTGTCTCAGCTGTGGCCTTCGATCACCAGGGAAATGTGATTGTTGCAGACACCTCTGGGCCAGCCATCATATGCTTGGGAAAACCTGAGGAATTTCCAGCCCTGAAGCCCATGGTCACTCACGGTCTTTCTCATCCTGTGGCACTGGCCTTCACCAAGGATAATTCTCTTCTTGTGCTGGATACTGCATCCCATTCTATAAAAGTCTTTAAAGTGATGGAGGGTAATGGGGGATGATTGGGGTCCTGGGGCCTGGAGTCAGGAGTCCTGGTGTCCTCAGGAGTGAATTGCACCCTGGATGGGTCACTGTCACTCACCCATCCAAGCAGGAATAGTGGTAATGGCCTGGCAGAAGTACTGGGTTTGAGGCAGTTATTAAAGACTAGTAATTACATTTGTCATTTAGTGAATGCCTGTCCCAGTGTTAAAAAATTTGCAAATCTTAGCTCATTTGCTCCTTAACACACAGAGATATCATTTCTATTATTAGTCCCATTTTAGAGATGAGAAAACAGACCCAGAGAATTTAATATGATTTCTTCCAGTCGTGTTTACTGGGACAATCACAATTGAACTCAGTTCTGACTCTAAATATAATGCCAGATGTAAAAAAAAAAAAAAGTGAGCATGTCTTCTGTAGGCTCCCCCTGCAAGTAGCTAACTGGTTAAGTGCACAAAGACACAGAAGAAAGGGGTCTCCATGGAGCTTTCAGGAGAAAAAGGATTTTGTGTGGGTCTCAGCCACCTTCAGCTGGGAGCTCCCCCGACAGCAGAGTACATAGATTATTACTGATCCCAAGACTTGAGTAAGAAGCACAGTTGAACTCTCCTTATAAGGCAAAGGTTGCCTAGTTGGTAGTGTATGCCAATAGTCCCAGCACTTGGGAAGATCTGGAGTTCAGTGCCATCTACAGCTATCCAGTTTGAGGCTAGGCTGGGCTACATGACATTCTGTCTTTTTGTGTGTGATTGGTATCCGTGTTTCCTCTTCCACGGGCACGGGGACATCCCTGAGTGATGGTTTGAGCAAAGCGTGTAGAGCCACCGCTTGCTAGGGGCATGGACAGATGAAACTCTTGTGTTAATGGGGCAATGTCGCCCCAGAACATTCATGGCAGGAATGGCTTTGCTTGCTGTGTTGTGATCTCTGCCGCTGGCAGGGCTTTGTGATGGGAGTTTTCTCTGTGCACTTTAAAATGTGATTTCAACACTGTATATTCAATAAACAGTTTCCTCATCCTTTTAGAGCACTGTAAACATACTTTGCACTGAAGCATAACCTTGGCCCACATGAGGGCTCCTTAATTCTGCAATTAAGGAAAAGAATAGGAGGAAATTTGGATGAAGTGCTGATCCTTTGTCTATTTTATTTATTTTTTAAGCAAGCGCAAAAATCTTCAAGTTTAGGGCTGCTGAAATTATACCAAATAACTTAAACCTGTAAAGCAGCAGGGAAATGTTTTCTGGGGGACGCTCTTGAAAGGTGACAGTTTGCTTATAATGACGGATGCTATGTCAGCAAAATGGTATTCTTTTCTGCAAAGAAGCTGTTTCTGAGACAAGGTCTTGTATATCTTAGGCTGGCCTTGGACTTCCTCAGTAGCCAAGGATGACCTTCAACTTCTGATGCTCCTGAGTCCATCTCCAAGTGCTGGCTTACAGCCTCGCACTGAAATGCCCAGGGCTCTCTGGTGCTGGAGCTAGATCGAACCCAGGGCTTCAGACACGCTAAGCAAGCCCTCTACCAACTGAGTTACAATGAGTTTTAAGAGAGAGATTGTATCCACTGAAGGCTGCCTCAAAAGTATGAGTGAGACAGCCTCCAAAAGATATAGAAGCTGACATTAGGAGCCCAAAGAAAGCCTAGCTCCCATGCCAGTCCATAAAGTCCATGTTGCTTTTTTTTTAAGTCATTACATTTATTTATTTATTTAGTGTGTGGGGACACATGCCATCACGTGTGGAGGTCAGAGGACAACTTAGGTCAGAGGACAACTTGAGTGAGTCTGTTCTCTTCTGTCACCATCTGGGGGCCCGGGGATTGAACTCAGGTCATCAGGCTTGGTGGCCAGCACCTTTACTCACAAATCATCTTCCTCTTCTCCCATCCCCCACCATGACTTTCACTGCTTCCCTCCCACAGCATCAACAGTAACATCTTGGGTACCCCAAAGCTCCATTGGTCCTCCACTAGGAACCTAGTGGTTGACTTCTCCTCCATCACACATCCTTCAGCTGGGTACGATGGCACATACCTATGATCCTAGCACTTAGTAGGCTGAGGCCAGGTTGGGCTACATAGTAGGATCCTGTGTAGCTTGAGTTTTCCTGCCTGGCCCACAGTCAGGACAAATCTCTGTCACCCGCCAGTCCCACAGCTGCTCAGACCCAACCAAGTAAACACAGAGACTTATATTGGTTACAAACTGTATGGCTGTGGCAGGCTTCTTGCTAACTGTTCTTATATCTTAAATTAATCCATTTCCATTAATCTATACCTTGCCACGTGGCTCATGGCTTACCAGCATCTTCACGTGCTGTTTCTCATTGTGGTGGCTGGCAGTGTCTCTGACTCAGCCTTCTACTTCCCAGCTTTATTCTCCTCCTTGTCCTGCCTGTACTTCCTCCTGCCTAACTACTGGCCAATCAGTGTTTTATTTATTGACCAATCAGAGGAACACATTTGCCATACAGAACACCCCACAGCACTCCTGCCTCAAACAAACAAACAAATTATCACCGGTGGACCAGTGACCACAGCTATTTTGAATGTGTAACAGCAAAACTTCTACAGGGAGATATGAGCTCATTTGCAAGGAGGGCAACTGTGGATCGATCTTCTATCGCTTTCCTTCAGAACCAGGGCCTTTTAGTAATGTTAGTGTTCATTGACCCAATTCAAAGGATTTTTTAAAAATTATTGATCACATCTTTTAGTCTACACTCTATGTGTATCTTTTTAAGAGAGCAGCTACAGCACCCAGGGTGGTCTGTGAGGAGTTGTGTGCCACCAGGTGGAGAATCAGGTGTGGGTTTGTCACACGGTGCCAGAATACCCTGGAGATGTGATGACTGTAACTGGTACTCTGTGACAGCCTGTCTTTCTTGGGAGCAGGGTGGGTCCAGGTACACAGCAAGAAGTATCTAGGGCAGATCTTTCCATGAGTCTGTGTGACTGTTCTTCATCTCCAAGCATCCTCAGCTGAGGGACTCATGTCATCAACTTGTGATGTAGATCTAAATTTTGTCTTCTGTGCTGTGTTTGTTCAAGCAAGCTGAACTCCAGGTGATTAAAGATGTTGAAGAGTTCTCAGATAATCAAAAAGAAATGGACCCGGCAGACCATATAGGATGCCAACGTGATGGAGGAGAGCTGAAATGAGAACAGAGAATATGACCAGGAGTAAAAAGAAACAAATTCTTCCAGGACACCAGCCATGTTCCATCTAGGGAGACCACAGAAGAAAACACAGCACCCAATCCACACTCTCACACCACCCCCCACCTCTTCCCCTCTGACACTGTAAGCTGATTTTCACCCCACTCTGCTCTCTAGACCTGGCTTCCCCCATCTTTTGCCTTTGGCATTTTCTAAAGATGGTTCAGAGTCTTAACTCTCTCTTGTAGCAACCCTAGCTTTGGTGCTGAGGGCTCAAACCATCAAACTTGGTAGGCCCTTGTTTAGACCTTTCAGGGATTCACTTGGAGGTGGTGCAGACCTCTCTGGAGATTAGTTGTATGAACCTTTTGAGGAAGAAGTATAATCCCATATACATCAGAAAAATGAGCAAGAACTTCTGATGATTACAGATTTAATCTTCCTTATGCTTGGCACAGACAAAAGAAATTCATCCTGGGGACAAGTCAGATCACAGTGAGAAGTCTCTAGACAGAAAAGGAACCCAGTGGAGGGCTTGGGTGAGGATGCATTTGTTGTGGGATAGTCTTTTTGTACACTGTGAAGATGTGTCTCTGCCTAAGACACCTTCTGATTGGTTTAATAAAGAGCCGAATGGCCACTAGCTAGGCAGGAGAGGATAGGTGGGACTTCTAGGGGGAGAGAAGGGAACTCAGGAAGAATCTGAGCCTCTCGGAATTAAGCAAGTGAGATACAGAGCCAGTCAGACCTACGGTATGGAGGAGAGGTAACGATCCATGTGATAGAATGTAGATTAATATCAGTGGGTTAATTTAGGTTATAAGAGCTAGTTGGCAACAAGTCTAAGCTAAGGCCAAACGTTCATAATTAATAAAATGTGTCTGTGTCATTATTTGGGGACTTGTGGTCCAAAGCAGACCAACGAGAAAGACTCCGTACCTGCATCGGCAGGCCAGGAAGATGGCCCCGCCAGCAAAGTCCCTTGTCACCAAGCCTAACTGCCTGGGTCGGATCCCCAGGTCCCACATGATGGAAAGAGAGGACCAACTTCCACAAGTTGTTCTCTGACCAGTACATTTGTGCTGTGGCAAGTGTGCGCATACACTTACACACACACACACACACACACACAAATGTAACAGCAATAACAAAAACCCCACGGTGCCTCCAATCACGTCAATGCAAACTTTTAGTATTTTGATCCCTGGTGTTACTTAGGCTCCACGTTGCCTCTCTGCAAGACCACTGGTACTATGATTTCTGTTTTTAGAATCCCAAGAACTTTTTCTTACACTGTGTGGCTGTGGTGATATTTTATTTGTATGTTAATAAATAAAGCTTGCCTGGAGATCAGAGGAAATAGCAAGCCATTTCAAGTAAACACAAAAGTCAGGCAGTGGTAGCACACACCCTTAATCCAATCACTTGGCAGGCAGGGTCTGTGTGTGTTCAAGGCCATACTAGGGAACAGAGCCAAGCATGGTGACACACGCCTTTAATCCCAGTACCAACCACAGAGACCTGAAGGTCTGTACAGACAGGCAGTGACAAGGAAGTGAGGTAGCTGTGCTAAGAGCCAATGAGAGGGCAGAACAGCAAGGCAATAAAGGTGCAGGTAGACAGGAAGTAGCTCACTCTGGAAGCTGTGGCATGGTGAGGTAAGGTTAGCTGGTGGCTATTCCTATTTCCCTGATATCTAAGGCTTTCACCCCTATATTTGGCTCTGTGTTTTTTATTTAATAAGACCACTTAGAAATTCGTCTACATGTGGCCCCTCATATGGATGTTCCTCACATTATAGTGGAGTTACATCCTGAAAACCTACCATTAGTTGAAACGATAGTAAGTCAAGAAAGCATCCAATGTACCTAAACCTACCCCTTCTACCCCAGCTATCCCTTCCGCCCCAGCTATCCCTTCCACCCCAGCTACTCCTTCCACCTCAGCTACTCCTTCTATCTCAGCTACCCCTTCCACCCCAGCTACCCCTTCCACCCCAGCTACCCCTTCCACCCCAGCTACCCCTTCCACCCCAACTATCCCTTCCACCTCAGCTATCCCTTCTACCCCAGCTACTCCTTCCACCCCAGCTACTCCTTCTACCTCAGCTACCCCTTCCACCCCAGCTACCCCTTCTACCTCAGCTACCCCTTCCACCCCAGCTACCCCTTCCACCTCAGCTATCCCTTCCACCCCAGCTACCCCTTCCACCTCAGCTATCCCTTCCACCCCAGCTACCCCTTCCACCTCAGCTATCACTTCCACCCCAGCTACCCCTGTAGCTAGAGTTTTCCTGCCTGGCCCACAGTCAGGTCAAATCTCTCTCACCTGCCAGTCCCACAGCAGCTCAGACCCAACCAAGTAAACACAGAGACTTATATTGGTTACAAACTGTATGGCCGTGGCAGGCTTCCTGCTAACTGTTCTTACAGCTTAAATTAATCCATTTCCATTAATCTATACCTTGCCATGTGGCTCGTGGCTTACCGGCATCTTCACATGCTGTTTGTCATCGTGGCGGCTGGCAGTGTCTCTGACTCAGCCTTCCACTTCCCAGCTTTATTCTCCTCCTTGTCCTGCCTATACTTCCTACCTGGCCACTGGCCAATCAGTGATTTATTTATTGACCAATCAGAGGAATACATTTGCCATACAGAACATCCCACAGCACTCCCCCCCTTTTTTTTCAAAAAGGAAGGTTTTAACCTTAAGAAAGTAAAATTACATATAATTTGGGAATTTGGGCATAGTTTCTCTTACTACTTCCTGCTAGAAGGGGGCGCTGTATCTTATGGGGACACAAAGAAAATTTTAGGATTATGGAATAGTCCATGAGGCTGTATTGTCTGAGCCAGTTGCCTTCAAACTGTTCTGGATGTTGGATCATCTGGGCCATGATATCATCAGAGATTTTTCAGGGGGTCTTGGCTGGTCAAACCTGATGTATCTTACTCTGGAACAAATCTATAGCCTCTGGCTTTCTGTGGGAACAAAAGCAGAGTCTCCTTTCCAAAGCAAGATATCCTTAGATCCAAATTTTGAAGTCAAGGTATCTTTAAAATATACATTTTTCATAACTCAACAGCTTTTACAATCAAATGTTTTTCTGCAGTTAAGAATCCCAAAGACAACACAATCCAGGTTCTCTGTGTAATATTCATCTTCACGTGGCTTATTTTTTTATATTAATTTTATTGTCTCTTTAAAGACTTTATTTTTTAAAACTATGTATTTGTTTATATAACTGTATATATCACCTTTTTTGTCTCTTTCAAGCCTACGTATTTTTTATACACATTGTAAACTATTACATCTGAATCTGTCTTATTGTGAATCTATTGCTTTAAACTGCAGCAGCTGTGGCTGCTGGCTCTGCCCACCTCAGCTTCCCAACATGGCGGTGGTTTACCACCAGCTCTGGGAGCTATCGTGGGTCTATGCTTTTATCCAAGCAGTGTGTAGCCCAGAAACCTCTTTTTTTGTTTTGTACTAGCAAAGTCTAAATCCACCACGCAGCTTAATGTGCCACTTGTAGAGGCCTCATTCCCGCCATATGGCAGGTCGAGCACGCACGCTAGGAACCCACCAGTAGCTCAAACCGGCAGCTGCTGCTCATTTGAGAGAGACAATTAGGAACTGTTTTTAGCTCCATTTTAGAATCTTTTTTCTCAGTTTATAGGTGGAAGCTCTTGCCACCACGTTGGATGCCATTTTTAGCTAGAGTTTTCCTGCCTGGCCCACAGTCAGGGCAAATCTCTCTCACCCGCCAGTCCCACAGCAGCTCAGACCCAACCAAGTAAACACAGAGACTTATATTGGTTACAAACTGTATGGCTGTGGCAGGCTTCTTGCTAACTGTTCTTACAGCTTAAATTAATCCATTTCTATAAATCTATACCTTGCCACGTGGCTCGTGGCTTACCGGCATCTTCACATGCTGTTTGTCATCGTGGCGGCTGGCAGTGTCTCTGACTCAGCCTTCCACTTCCCAGCTTTATTCTCCTCCTTGTCCTGCCTATACTTCCTGCCTGGCCACTGGCCAATCAGTGATTTATTTATTGACCAATCAGAGGAACACATTTGCCATACAGAACATCCCACAGCATACCCCTTCTACCTCAGCTATGCCTTCTACCCCAGCTACCCCTTCCACCTCAGCTATCCCTTCCACCCCAGCTACCCCTCCCACCTCAGCTACCCCTTCCACCTAAGCTATCCCTTCATCCCCAGCTACCCCTTCCACCTCAGCTATCCCTTCTACCCCAACTACCCCTTCCACTCCAGCCTAGCAACACAGCTCACCATGACAGGAAGGCCATAGCTTCTTGTGGAACAGCTGACTGGAAGCTGTGGCCCTTTGACCCTGTTTGGCACCATAAGAGAATACCACACTCTATCTCTCTATCTTAAGAAAAGGCCAAACTTCAAAATGAAGTTGTAGTACAAATCTTAAAAGGTCTTATTAATAAAATCAAACCTGGATCCAGGTATTGGGTTAAAGCTAGAAGATCAGAGAAGCAGAACAAGCCACAGCCACCTCACCTTGCCAGTTCCTCAGCTGATCCTGTTTCCTCAGACTGGATGCCTCTGAGTCCTCATCCAAATGAATCTCAGCTGAACTGCTGCTCCAAAGCCTAAATGCTTAACTAGCCAAATGCTTCTAGTTTCTGGTCTTCACGCCTTATATATCTTTCTGCCTTCTGCCATCACTCTCTGGGATTAAAGGCTCACTTCCTGGGATTAAAGGCTCACTTCTTGGGATTAAAGGCGTGAGTCACCATACCTGGCTGTTTCCAGTGTGGCTTTGAACTCACAGAGATCCGGATGGATCTCTGCCTCCCAAGTGATAGGATTAAAGGTGTGTGTGGCCACCATTTTCTGGCCTCTATGTCTATCTAGTGGCTGTTCTGTTCTCTGACCCCAAATAAGTTTATTAGGGTACACAATATTTGGGGGAACACAATATCACCACATGAAGTCATACATTTTCCTGAACACAGATCACTCTCACAGCACCCTAAAGTAGATAAACCATCAATGGAACCATTGAGTCGAGGCTGTTTGTACAAATGTTTCCCTGATTCCTCTAACCTGCATGGAATTTTCTACTTTTTGCAAAGGAAGTATCTAGCAAAAGTTATTCTTTTCTTTTCTTCTTCTTCTTCTTCTTCTTCTTCTTCTTCTTCTTCTTCTTCTTCTTCTTCTTCTCCTTCTTCTGAGACAGTCTTACTGTATTACAGCCTAGGCAGTCCTCAAACTTGTAATCCTCCTGTCTCTGTTACCTCCTATCTTAGTAGGGTTGCTATGGCTGTGAAGAGATACCATGACAACTCTTATAAAGGAAAACATTTAACTAGGTGCCTTACATTTTCAGAGATCTAGTCCATTATCATCATGGCAGGACATGGTGGCATACAGGCAGACATGGTGCTGGAGAAGGAACTGAGAGTTAATACATCCTGATCTGCAGGAAACAGGAAGTTAACTGAGACCCTGGTGTGGCTTGAGCATATATGAGACCTCAAAGCACACCTCCACAGTGACACACTTCCTCCAACAAGGGCATACCTACTCCATCAAAGCCACACCTCCTAATAATGCCACTCCCCATAAGCTCATGGGGGCCAATTATATTCAAACCACCACAAGTCCCAAGTGTCAGGATTCCCATAGCCAGCTCAAAAGATAGACTGTTTTGCTGATCTGTTTGCAGAAAGTTGGACTTAAACTTACAAGTTTGGGTGCCAAAAATAAGAAACTAAATCTGAAGAAAATAGAACCCTCCCATGAATACAATCCTAGTGTCCCTGAGACGAGGGCACAAGTGGGAACTCCTATGCCATGGGTCTAAATAGTTAATTTACAAAATAAGACACACTGATCCTCCTACTTTGGCAAAGGTACATATAAATGTTAACAATACACTCTCATTGTGATCTGGAAAGCCAAATTACAGTTTTGAATATCTGGAGGTTTTCCTCAACTTGGCAATGCTGCATTTTAAGAAAATTGTGGTGATACACACCTGTAATCCTAGCATTTGGAAGACTGAGGCAGGAGAATCTCAAGTTCCAAGCCAGTTTGGACTCCATAGTAAGACCCAGTCTTAAACAAACTAAAACACACAAAACTTAAGTCGTGCTGAAAAGTATTTAAAGGTTATGAAGAATCAACAGACTTTGTTTTCCATCAGTTTTTAACTAGAATGTAAACCCTCAAGAAAGACATGTGTACAGTTCAAAGCTGTATCTCTTATGCCTGACACATTGTAGGCATTCAGATATATTTTTTAATTAGTGTGGTTTTTTTTTTCCTGAAAAAATTTTCTAGACTCTGTTTTTCACTCACTGATAAAACTGAAGTAGTAGAGGCACTAGGAATCTTGAAGAAATGGTTTATTAGTAAAGTGATCTGTGGTGGGTTTGCTGAGTAACTCAGAGATGCAAAGGCACTGTGGTGGCTTTGTGGTAGCCAGACTTGGCTTGGTGTGTAAACTTTGTATTTACAGTCTTCATGTTTTCTATCATCACCCAAGCACTAGGAGGCTGAAGTCCTGGAGAAGCCTGAGACTAACATCTTTGGTCAAACCTCAGGCAACCAGAGGTGGCACCCCGGTTAACTCTTCTATGTCAGAAAGTGATTTCAAACAGCTCTGGAGGCCGAAGGACCTCAGTGCTCATGGGTCACATTCCTGGCCATGCTTGAAGCATTGCGGAAGTCACCTCCAAGTTAATTTTGGCTAATAATGGGTACATAAAGTGGCTTCTGGCTTTCTCAGGGATGCACCACTTAGGAAGCCTGGCCACGGGCATTTGCTGACTCCAAGCTGCAAACATAACACATAGTGTGTCTGTTACTGTAGCTGACCAACAGTTCCTTGTAGATGAACGGTCTTGTTAAATAAGAAACACAGAGCCAATGCAGAGATGAAAGCCCAAGAGGTCAGAGCTAAAAACCTTACCCTTCACTGCTGCTGCTGTCCTCTTCAGCAACAGACCTACTTCCTGTCTGTTTGTCTTTTTTATAGACTTTCTATTCCGCCTTCTCATTGGTTGTAAACCCAACCACATAGGCTTGTGACCATATCATAATTCAAAATGCATTTAACCTGGTATCAAAAGTCTGCATAGTCTTTCAGTCTCAAGACTTTTTGGTTGTGAGCCTAGCCTTTAACGGCTGAGCCATCTCTCCAGCCCTCTCAAGACTTTTTAAAAGTCCAAGTCTTTTCTGAGATTCAGGCCAGTCTTTTTTTCTTTTTTTTAAATGCCGAATGCCATTTATTGAAGAGGGAGGAGGTCTTAAATACAGGCTTACAGCACAATGGGAGAACCCTGGAGGGCAGAAGTTCACTACAGATGTTTTAAATTCTTGCATCTAAGCTGTTAACGCCCATTATGGAGGCTACTTAGACAAGGAACTTCCCTTAAGCTTTCAGGAGGGTGAAACCCGGGAGGGAATTAGCATAGGGAAGATATCAAGGTCAAGGTCAGCAAGCAAGGCAACAGTTATCCAAAATGGGGGCCAGGGCCCTACAGGTCTGCCTTTTACTAATAAATGAGCTTCTGACTATGGGGTTAGGGAATGGAGTTGGTGGTTTGAATGAGAATGCCCCCATATGTTCATATGCTTGACTACTTGATCCCAGTTGGTGGAACGGTTTAAGAAGATTTAGGAGGTGTGGTCTCTTTGGAGGAAGTGTGTCACAGGGGAAGGGCTTTGAGGATTCAAAAGCTTTCCACCATCCCCAGTGTGTTCTCTGCTTCCTGTTTGTGGACCAGGATGTGAGCTCTCAGATGCTGCTCCATTGCCATGCTTGTCTCTCTGCTGCCATGCTCCCTGCCACGGTGGTGATGGGCTCTCATCCCTCTGGAACTGTAAGCCCCTAATAAAATCTTCGGCTTAGTAAAAAACAAAACAACAACAACAACAACAAAAAACCAACCAACCACATGACCTCCTCATCACTGCCTGTCTGTACAGACCTCCAGGTCTTCTATGGTTAATATTGAGATTAAAGGCGTGTGTCTCCAATGCTGGCTGTATCCTTGAACACACAGAGATCCGCCTAGCTCTGCCTCCCAAGAGCTGGGATTAAAGGCGTGCACCACCACCACCCAGTTTCTGCTATGACTTGCTATTAGCTCTGACCCCCAGGCAACTTTATTTATTAACATTCAAATAAAATCACATTTCAGTACAATTAAAATATCACCATAGTCTCTGTCTTGCTGAAAAGTGATGACATTAGGGAGGCAATCTCCCGACAAGAGATTCTGGCTGAATCATTGGTTTGACAAATAATGACATAAAAGCAGCTACAGGGAAAAATCTAAAACCATTTACAAATTGTGCTTCAAGCCACTTCGTTTTAGGAATGGGAAGAAATTACAATGTTTTCTATCATAGTGTACTTAAGCTCCAGTTGGAGGCCTAGAGAAACAGAAAACTGACTGAGGTCGCACAGTCAAGGGAAGAATTAATCAGGAACAGGTTCCAATATGCCCCATCTAGTGGGAGAGGATTTGAAAGTCAATGGCTGAGAACACACACACACACACACACACACACACACACACACACACACACACACACCCCTGTTCTTGATCTTTGCGATTTTCCTAAGTGAACTTTCATTGTTTCATAGCACCCACTAGGATGTCTCACTGTTTCTCCAATAACATCCAAGTTTGTACACACAGTGGCCCAAGAGAACACTGCTATTTTCCACAATGGCCAGTTTGACCATAACTTCGAGGCCATTCTCTTTAGTTGTTGCATAAGTAAGCCTTTATGGGCCCAGAATCGTAGGACTCAGTCCGTACAGGGCCAATCCGATTCCATGGTCATCAGATGCAGTCTGTGCTCGCCTTGTCTCAGAAAAGAGCCTGTGTCTGCAAGAAGCCGCTTAAAGACTTAATATGACTAACAGGTCACAATGTTTGCATGACTTTAGAAAACAATCCATTTGTTTGATCTGTACAGCACCTCTTGAAGTAGTCAAGTTTTCTCAAGTTGACTTTTCAGGTGGAGAAACTAGGGCTCACAAAAATTCAGTGATTTGCCCAAGATGGCATAGCTGAACCCTGGTATTTTTGATTTGGGAGAATGAGTGGGGTTTTTTTTTAATTTAAATTTATTTTATGTGTGTAGATGTTTTACCTGCATGTGTTTCTGTGTCTGCATGTATGTCTGTGCATCTTGTGTGCGCTATGCCCGTGGAGGCCAGAAGAGGGTACTGGATGCCCTGGGATTGAGGGTACAGATGGTTGTGAGCTGCTATACGGGTACTGGCAATTGAACCCAGGTCCTCTGGAAGAGCAGCCTCATAACCACTGAACTATCTCTCTAACTTAAAGAATAGTTTGTTTTTTTGTTTTTTTTTTTTTTTTTTTGGTTTTTCGAGACAGGGTCTCTCTGTGTAGCTTTGTGCCTTTCCTGGAACTCACTTGGTAGCCCAGGCTGGCCTCGAACTCACAGAGATCCGCCTGGCTCTGCCTCCCGAGTGCTGGGATTAAAGGCGTGCGCCACCACCGCCCAGCTAGGTTTTTTTTTGTTGTTGTTGTTGTTGTTTAAATACTTGTTGTCCACCAAGGTGATTTCTTTGTTCACCCGAGGTTGGGTATCACTTCTCTCCCCAACTAACATAGAACCTAAATATCCCTTCATGGTGCCTTCTCCATTATGCCCACTATTTACACCTGTAGCAACCCCAGTGATGTTTGCAGGGAGAAAGAGTGCCACCCTTTGCAGGATTCAGAGCCTAGGCTCACAATGAAGATGGACCATCCACTTCTGAGTGTTGCATGATCTACACAATGGTCCTTTCTTTGACAAACTAGAGGGAGACCACCAAACAAGAAGGTACTTGTTTATGAGCTGGAAGATCTTCAATAGGGTTTGGGGGAGAAGGTTTCATGATGGGAATCGAGTTCAGTGAATTCCTTTAAGTCAACTACTTTCATTTTAAAAAAATGAAGTGAGATTGCTTTCAGAATTGCCAGTGTTGTGTAGCTTTCCAACTAGACTGTTGTGTAGGATGGACTCAACGTTGGGAGAAACTTCAACAGATAAGTGCCAAATGGTAGGCTGAGAAGACACCGCTCTTTCCAAACTTGGAGGCCTCAAGGTCCTCTTCTAGTCCACCAAGAGGAACGAAACCAATAGAATGAATGTGTCTGTGTTATAAGAGGAGATTTGCAGACTGACTTTCACCATAGGATTTGAGTAGGCCAACAGCAGCCATCTACAGGCTCTAGAAGCAGAGACACGGTAGCTGCTTCCTCAGTCCATGAAGCCTTGACAGTCCTGATCTATTACTGAAGACGTAGAGGATTCCTGGAGAGCTGCTGGTATTCAGTCTGCCTCAGAGGACAGAGAAGCTGCAGTCATGGCAGCAGAGGATGGCAGCCCCAGCAACAGCAGAGGATGGCAGCCCCAGCTACAGCAGCAGCAGAGGATGGCAGCCCCAGCTACAGCAGCAGCAGAGGATGGCAGCCCCAGCAGCAGCAGCAGCAGCAGCAGCAGCAGCAGCAGAGGATGGCAGCCCCAGCTACAGCAGCTGCAGAGGATGGCAGCCCCAGCAGCCGCAGCAGCAGAGGATGGCAGCCCCAGCAGCCACAGCAGAGGATGGCAGTCCCAGCAGCAGCAGAGGGGCAGATGCACTTAGGAAGGAGTAAAGCAGAGGCAGGCAACACTGCCTTGCCTTGGACCCCTGCATATCTGGGCCACCGTTGGAAAGTGCTGCCCACTCTGAGAGTCAGTCTTCCCCCTCGGTTAGTCCTCTTTGGAAGGAAGCTCACAGGCACACCCAGATGTGTATCTTCTAGGCGAGTCCATTCACAATCAAAATTAGCCATTACAGTGTCCTTTCCTTGATGGCTATTCCTTTTCCCCCTGAACTAGAGAAGTAACATATGTTTATTGCGGTGTTGGAAAATGCAGCTAAACATAAAGATACTTAAGCACTTTCAATTAAAAAAAAAAAACCTACTGTTACTATTTTTGCAGAGTTGACTGTTGCCAACCCAGGATTAATGTTCTTAGAAATCACGTCATACACAAATTTCATAAAACAGTCAAGACATTACATAAGCCACAGATTGTCTTGCCAAAAAGGAAATTTTAGGGACATGCAACTAAATGTGGGAAGTAAAGCTCCATGGGAATGGGAGAGAGCATGGACAGAGGACATCTGCCCTCCTCATGTCCCGGCCATCTGCAGTTCAGCAGGATCATGTGACCAGTTCTTCCTGTGATGGGAGAGGACAGGAAGAAAGGAGACAAGAATGATGCAGATACAGATAAAGGTTGAGGTTAAGCTGAGCTCTCACATTTCATAATGCCGGCACTGTAATCTGCACAGATAAAATACTACGCGTAGGTTTTACAGGGAATTTAAACGGGCTGACTTAGCACCAGGCTTCCAATTTGATGAAAACTTGCATGAAGAGGAAAGTTCAGTTTAGCTTATGTGTTCGGGACTTTTTTTTTTTTTTTCAATAATTATGAGCACAATTTATCCTGCTGCGGGCTGAAGGGTGGTGAGCTCTTTAAAGATGTGAAATCAAACACTGGTGTAGAGATGGGGCGACACACTGGACACTGCAGGGTGACGGGTGTGATAAAACAGAACTGCTCTGACTTCTTCATCCTGACCACTTAGACCCTCCACCCAGCCATGCTTTGATGAGCAAGGTGTCCCAAAGTTTCTTCCCGGAAGTTCTCCTCTGTGCAGTCAAACCACTAGAGATATACTCAGCCTGTGAAACTGGACACATAGGAAGCTAATCCCATCAAGTGTTGGAGTTAATTTCCACATGGCCATAACTAGTCTTCCTGCACGGACACCAAAATAAGAATCTCTTCTGCCAAATAACAAGTCTGACAATATTTTACTTGTTAAATTTGCTAGAAGTACCACATAAATAAGTAAGATGGGGGTTTCCAAGTGTAACCCTTTATCATCTATGGAGTTCACCTGCATACTCTCTGCCTTGCAGAGACTAGGGTTATACTGGCCTGATAAAAATGGGTTGGAAAATGTCTCTTCTTTTAATTTCCAAAATAATTAATGCAGCATTATTGTTACTGTTTCCTCAGTGTTTGATAGAAGTCACTATCAAACTAGCACATTCTTGGGGTCAAGAATTTTCTTGTTTCCAATATCTTGTTTAATTATGAATTTAATGTCTTTTCTACACAGGGAATAAAGATAGTTTTGGCTTCGTGTTATTTTTGTTTTATAAAGAGTATTTCTCAAGAAAAATTTCCAGTTAAACCAAGTTGTTAGGTTTGGTGATAATAAGGTTATTCACATTATGCTCCTTTAATCATTTAAGATCTGTAGGATCCATAGTTGTGAGTCCTCTCGTTCCCAATATTGTTAGAAAGTATGTGTGTCCTTTATTTTTCCTGGTCTGTCTAATAAGGACTTTATTGGTTTTGTTTATTTGAAAAGGTGGGTTTTGGCTTTGTTAATTTCCTTCTTTGTCATCTGCTTTTTAATTTCACTGATTTTTGTCATCCCCTGAGCCGGTGTGGGGGCTATGGAATTCTATTACTCAGTTCATTCTCTGCTCCTTATTCTGTTTTTGTTGTTGTTGTTTTGTTTTTTAAAGATTTATTTATTTATTATGTATACAGTGTTCTGCTTACATGTATGCCTGCAGGCCAGAAGAGGACACCAGATCTCATTATAGATGGTTGTGAGCCACCACGTGGTTGCTGGGAATTGAACTCAGGACCTTGGGAAGAGCAGCCAGTGCTCTTAACCACTGAGCCATCTCTCCAACCCCACTTATTCTGATTTCTTAAGTTCCTTTTATTTAGCATTTTCTGTATTAGTTTCACAGTTTCTTCTTTTTTATTTAATAAATTTATTTATTTATCTTACATCTCAGCCACAGCTCCCCCTTCCTCTTCTCCTCCTAGTCCCTCCCTCCCCCATTCCATCTCATCCCACCCCCGTTCCTCCCTCAGTTCCCACCCTTCAATCCACTCCTCCTACCATTTCTGTTTAGGAAAGGGAAGGTCTTTCTTGAGTATCAACAAAACATGGCATATCAAGTTGCAGTAAGACTAAGCACCTCGCCCATGTATTAAGGCTGGGCAAGGTGACCCAGTATGAGGAGTAGGGTCCTGAAAGCCTGTAAAAGAGTCAGAGACAGCCCCTGTTCCCACTGTTAGGAATCCCACAAGAGGACCAAGCCACACAACTATAACATACATGCAGAGTGCCCAGGTCAGTCCCATGCAGGCTCCCTAGTTGTTGGTTCGGTCTCTGTGAGTTGATTCTGTGAGTTTTCTTGTATCTTGAGGATACAAACTTGGGTGGCTAGTGAAGGGACATGGATCTGGGAGGGTTGCGTAAAGATGATGAAATGCATTATATGAAATATTTGAAGAACTAATAGAAAGTGAGGAAAAAACAGGAGTGTATACTGCTCTTGCACAGGACTTGGATTTGGTTCCCAGCACACACCTCAAATAACTCACAACTGCCTATAACTCCAGAGATCTTACGTACTCCATGGCATTTGTACTCACAGAGCACATACATGCAAACCCAAAAACTGAAAATGATAAATATAAGTCTTCTTAAAGGAGTAATATGATGTCAGGGAGCCTGAGGAGAGTTTTGATTCCAGGTACACATCACTTGGTCAGGGAATCCAGAATAAATCCTGCAGTTCAACCATCTGACGATGCATTGATTCCACACACTATTTCATAGTTTAGAGGTGTCTGTTGCCAGTTTATATATTAAATTTTCAATGAGGTGCTATCTTTGTAATGAAGCCTGCCAATAATTTATGAATAGTATTTAGCACCATCCCTTCATGAAATCGCCATCAATGAAAGACTTCCTGTGAGGATGTGACCTTCACTTGGGTTCCATACTCTCTCTTTCAGCCAAGTTAAACTCATTACCATCTCCCTCCTGGGGAGACTGGGCTAACCCCCAGCACTCTCCTGCTGGCACATTCTGAAGCTGCCTCCTCTGGGGCTTTCAGGTTTCAGGTCCCCCATTTAGTAAGGGGCTTTCGTTAAAGGTTTTTATCTGGGATGCACCATCCAGTACATAGGCTTGTCACTGGTCCCCGACTAGGTTGGATGACAGTGCTGACCCCATTCTCCTCTCAGACCCAATTGACATAACAAACACTTTCCAGAAGGTCCTCACTGGGGGTGTCCTCCTGACGTCATCACTGCGCTCTTGCTGTGTTGTGATGCTCTGCATCTGCCAACAGGCTCTGCTGGGTCAAGGCTAGAATAGACACTGTGATCCTGGGGGTGTCACTTCTGGTCCTGCTTTCCCAACTTCAGGAGCTCAGGGGATAGAGCTCATGATCCAGTCCAAATCAGTTATCCACTGTGGCATGTTCTTTGTTACCGAATGCTACTCTAGGGTGAGCACCTGCTCTGGCTAGTTTTATGTCACCTTGACACAGACTAGAGTCATTGGGAAGAGGGAATCTCAGTTGAAAAAGTGCCCCCACCAGATTGGCCTCTGGGGCATTTTCTTGATTAATGATCCACATGGGTAGGATCATCTAACAGGGGATGGTGCTGTTTCTGGGCAGATGGTCTTGGTGTATAATAAAGCAGGCTGAGTAAGCATGGGGAACAGCCCAGGAAGTAGCATCCTCTGTGCTTCTGCTTCAGTTCCTACTTCCAGGTTCTTGCCTTGAGTTCCTGCCCTGACTTCCTTTGATGATGGACTGTGATGTTTAAGTATAAGCCAAATATATCATTTCCTCCCCAGGTTGCTTTTGGTCAAGGTGTTTTATCACAGAGTTAGAAACCCTAATTAAGATAACACTCAGCAGTCCCAAATCTGAAACTTACAATGCTCCGAAATCTAAAATGTTTGAGTTCTAACAAATAGAGAAAGTTCCTTATCAGAAATTATGTCTCAGACCATAACCAGAAAGCATAATTTTTTTCAAGTATTATGGAAAGTGAGCTTAAGACACCGTGTTTACAGTGTGTATGAAACTTAACTTGTTTAGACATGGGTCCCATCCCCAGATGTCTTATTATGTAACATGTAAATATCTCAAACTCTGACATGGCCAAGAAACCTCTCATCATTGATGAGATACCAGGTTCCTATAGAGAACTCAGAAGTTATGAACTTTGGAGTAGGAAGTCAAATAAGATCTTTCACTGTTTTTTATTTTGTTTTGTTTGTTAAGAAGTAGGAGAAGAGTTGCTGGGCACTAACTGAAATGACTTTTTAAATGCTCCTTAGATACATAAAACTTGTATGCTGAGATGCTGATGTCTACAAACTCTGAGCCTAGAAATGAGTAACCTGAGGGGGAACTCGGGCAAAACAAACTCCATCGGAGAAAAACTGAGATGCTAAACTGTGTTGTACTTTTCATTCAGCAGTGGAGTGTGCATAGGGCATCTTTTCTGCATGGATACAAAGAGGTGAAGGATAAATGGATGACGTCAGCTCACCTGACTCCTGACCTACTTTGCTACATTTCCCCATTGTGTCTTACTTCTTCTATGGGCAAACACCTTCCCTGTAGCCACCAACCACATTTACTTCAAATCAACCACCACAGCAAACATAACCAATGCATAGGGTAGATCCTTAGCCATAAAGAAGTAATAGAATGTGGTCACTTAAGAAAAAGTCATGTGTTTACGTATGTCTACAAGTGAAATGGCTCTTTTTACCAGAGTACTTCAGTACTCTATGCCATTAATAAGTTATTCTGCATCATAAGCAGGGTGGGTAGGTTACACATGGGCTACAGCACTTTACAAACCATGATGTCACAGATCTAGCCCTGGGAAATGCCTTCATGGAGGTAAGAATTTGCACATTTCTCCCCAAAGCTGAACAACCATCTCTCTCAATGATTCAACCTGTCTTTCTTTGATTCCTTTATTTTTCTTTCCTTCCTTCCTTCCTTCCTTCTTTTCTTTGAGACAAGGTCTCACTGTAGCCCAGGCTGGCCTTGAACTCATGGCAATCCTCCTGTGCCAGTTTCCCAAATGCTGGGATTGTAGGAGTGAGCCACCACACCTTGTCCTTTGGCCTTCTTTCCAGATATCCGCTGACATCTGTAATCTTCCAAATTCATATACTCAATTTTCTTAGTTAGTGTTTCTATTGCTGTGAAGAGGCACCATGACCATGGCAACTCTTATAAAGAAAAACATTTCATTGGGGCTGTCTTATAGTTTCAGAGGTTTAGTCCATTGACATCATGGCAGGAAATATGGCGTGCTGGCAGACATGGTGCTGGAGAAGGAGCCGAGAGTTCTACATTTGGATAGGCAGCAGCAGGAATAGACAGTCACACTAGGCCTCACTTGATCATTTCAGACCTCAAAACTGACCCACAGTGACACACTTATTCCAGCAAAGCCACACCTACTCCAACAAATTCATATCTCCTAAGAGTGCTACTCCCTGTAACCAAGCATTCAAACGTATGAGTCTATGAGGGCCATACCTATTCAAGCCACCACACTCAATAGTTCTCTGGTTATGATTCCTGTATGTAAAGGTTTTATTCCGTGGATAATGAGGTACACTGAGCCAATGTCTCTGGCACGTTTTATTTAAGGAATAATGACTGAAATGGCCCACTCTGAAGGTCAGAAGCAACCCAGACTTAACTATATATCAATATATAATTGATATATATATCTCCTGTGAGCTTGTGGGAAGGGTATACACCCATACCTGTTGTTGTGCATTCAGTTCAGTAGCTGCACCTTAAGCAACTGCTGTCCCCACTGGCGATCGCAGCTCTGCAGCTACCAGCAGTGGTTCGGCCACATGGGCAGCAGCCAGGCGGGAATTCTGTTCCTTCAGGCAACAGCTCTATCATGGCTGCTAAAGGGAACTTTATCTAGATCTTGATCCCTCTACAGAACTCAGGATTCAAAGGTTGAGGTGAAGTTGTGCTCCCTCAGAGAGGCTGAATAGCAAGTAACTAACCTTATCTCCTTGCTCGTGTCTCCCAAAAAGGGCATTCTTCTGTTCAGCCCCCACTTAAGAACCCTAGCTGTTAGGATTCTGTACATGCGCAGCTTGGGTCTAACGTCTTACATCAGCAGCAGGCGCTGATGCAATCCCTGCCTTAAAAAAGCCAGATGCAGACCCCCACCCTCTCTGTTTCCTCTCTGCTCTCTGCTCTGCTCCACTTCCTCCCCCATCTTTTTCTGTCACCAGGCCTGGTCCCCTTCCCCACACGCACTTTCCCTCCTAATAAAGCTCTTAAAACTAACGCTGGGTTCTGCCATGGCCCGTGACTTTTCTGCCGACCAACCAGCCGTTTTACCATCACTAGCTACACCTGGCTCCTCCCTACCACTTCCTGTCAGTTAGTTGCTGACCCAGCCTCCTGACCCCAGGTTAATTTTATTTAATCAAACAAATGTAACACGTCATTGCATCGTTAACAAAAGCAGCAGAAACAAATGTAACACACCTTTACACAGGTAAAATAATATTCCACAACGCACGCCTTCAGGAGACTACAAGAGCCATGAAAGCCACGGTTCCCCTTTCCATCATCCTCATCCTCCCAGCCATGAGCCTGGCAGTAAGGCCTCTCTGAGAACACTAAGCTTCAGAAGCCATGCTCCTGACTGCCAGCATGCCACAGGCAAGTCAGGCCCAGCTCAGCCTCTCCTCCTCAGGCAAGCTGGCCCTATGACCACGGTGGCATTACTGACTAGAAGACTCGCTCTCCTTTGTAAGGTCTGTGGCAGTGATTACTGTGTGGTGCTGTCTTTTCTTTCACAAGTATTCAGTTTAGCTTGTGCTTTGTTTTGAGATAAGGTCTTGAGAAGCCCAGGCCTCAAACTCATCTATGTAGCCGAAGCTTGTAGCATGAATCTTAAAAGTTCTTATTAATAAAATCAAACCTGAGGCAAGTTATTGGGGTGAAATGCTGGATGGTCAGAGAGACAGAACAAGCCACAACTATCTCGCCTCACCAGATCCTCAGCTGGTCTTGTTTCCTCAGACTGGAAGCTTCTGTGTCCTCATCCCAGTGGCTCTCAGCTGAACTGCTGCTTGAAAGCCTGAATGCTTAACCAGTTAAAAGCTTAACCAGGCCAAATGCTTCTAGTTTCTGGTCCTTATGCCTTATATACCTTTCTGCTTTCTACCACCACTCCCTGGGATTAAAGGCTCACTCCCTGGGATTAAAGGTGTGAGTCACCATGCCTGGATGTTTCCAATGCGGCCTTGAGCTCACAGAGCTCCAGAGGGATTTCTGTCTCTGGAATGCTAGGATTAAAGGCGTGTGCTAACATTTTCTAGCCTAAGTATCTTGTGGCTTTTCTGTTCTCTGACCCCAGATAAGTTTATGAAGGTACACAATATTTTGGGGAACACAATACCACCACAGAAGCTAGCCTTTTTTTTTTTTTCTGCCTCCACCTCTCAAATTATGAGGTTACAGGTATGCACCACCACACCAGATCTTCTAATTGTCTGAATTTACTTTCTTGTGCCCTAAGAATTCTGCTGGTCATTGTGACTATCCTCTGCACAATGGATGGAGTGTGTTCACATTTAAAAATCTGTGGGGGGTGCAGAGGTGGCTCAGAGGTTAAGAGCACTTGCCTCTTTGCAGAGGACCTGGGTTCAGTTCCCAGAACCCCTATGGAGACTCCCCACCTCCTGTTACAGGGGTCCAATTCCTTCTTCTGGCCTCTGCAAATACAGCACACAGTGCAGATATACATGCAGACAGACACTTATACACATAACACAAAAATAAATAAATCTTAAAAAAAATAAAATATAAAATCTGCAAGGGCCAGAGTCCTAGCTGCAGGGATCTCACTGATGCTTCCACACAACAGGATGCTGGAATTGAGAGCAGTGCTCAAACAGTTGAATTCAAATAATAGTTTGACATTTTTTATTTTTGTCATGGGCCTTCTTCTCCTTTTGGCAAATTGCTGATGCTTTTTCCCTCATCCTAAAACTAAGATGCACTTTGTGCAAGTCTGTCTTTGACAGGATTTCAGGAACCTTGACGAAGGACGTCAGTGTCAAAGTCCGGAAGACGATTTAAAGGCCACGTGAGACGATTTAAAGGCCATGAAAGATCAGCTGGCATGGGGAGATCTGGAAAACCTTTACAGGGACCCATCAATGTCATTTTCATTGTCAATCCTGTCTTGAGGAGAGACCCCAAAACAGATTCCAAAAGGCTGGTGTTAGTGTTGTTTTTAGACACTTCCACAGCTCTCCTGACACATGCACACTCCTTCAATAGTTTATATTGAACCAAAGCCAACCTATGGATGGCTGTTGTCACACAGCCCTGTTAACTAAGCATCTTGTCATTTGCCATTACACAGTTTAAAATATATTTATTTTATTTTTAGGGGTGTGTGTGTGTGTGTGTGTGTTAGAGCAGGTGCCTATGGAGTGCGGAAGAGGGCATCAGATCCCATGGAGCTGGATTTATAGGCAGCTCTGAGCCACCTGATGTGGGTGCTGGAAATCCACCTCAGGCCTTCTACAGGACCAGTGGGTGCTCTTAACTGCTCAGCCACTGTAACAGCCCATGTCATTACCCATTTGTAAACATTTTGCTTTATACTGAGATGCCTCAGTCCCCATCCTTTGTCTCCTTGGCATACCAGAAGAGAACTGTACCCAGCCAATGGAGTCTTAACCTCACCAAATCTTAGCTCAAGACTCACTAAAGGTGGTACCCATTACCTACCCAGAATGCCTCTCTCAGGTATAACTGAAGGAAACTAGAGTAGAGTTGAAGGTTGCTCTGATAACACCCAGGTCTCTCCCAGGAAGGATGAGGCTAACACAATTCACTCCTGTGAACCTGAGCACTGAGCACTGTGTAACTGGGTAGGTGCTGCCTGGCTGGATATTGGTTTAAGAAAGTTACCTGTTTGGCATCAGCTATGATAACATGGTATTAACTTCAATAGCTGAAGACTTACAGGGTTTGGACTTAGAATATCTCTTAAACATGACTTCTTTCCCTTTGTTTGGGATGTTATGTTGAATCCAGAACCTGTGACTGACCCAGATTTCAGGACTAGCTTGGACTGATAGGCCAGTGAGGCAGAGACTGCCTCTCAGTTCAAAGTGCCTCCAGCTCTGTGCTGCTGTGGTGGCACCCAGTCTGCCCAACTGTCCTAGCTTCCTGGCTCACCTGGATTCTGAATGAAGCCTTAATGTCTTGCAGAGTAGGGGTGCACATTATCTCACGTGTATCTAGGGATTCAGTCTAGACAAGGCAAGGCCTTGGTTCTTTCCTTCTATTGAAACAGCAAAGACAAGGACACCCTGACTAAAATCCCCACTCCTGGCAAGTGTACCAGTGGGATACTTTCCTTGACAAGCAAGGGAAAACCCATCTCAAATTAGCTTAAATTAGGACATTTACTAGTTTATATCATCATGTCAGAGGCAGAGTGGCTCTGAAGAGCATCAAGTCCATGACTCAACAATGTTATATCACCTGTGTCCTGTAACCCCTTTGGATTAGGTAAGTACTTTTCTAGTTGCTATGGCCTTGGGACAAGAGACTGTCCAATAGTTAAGTGTGCCTACTGCTCTTCTGGAGGACCTCGCAGCTCCCAGCACCCACACAGGCACACTCCTATCACTAGTCGTTCTCCCTCCACATTAGATCAGTGTCAGGATCTGACTCAAAACATGAAGCAGGAAGCTATTGAACATTTCAGCAAAGAAGTCACATACTGTGATCACAGTCATCTGAAATCTCTCTTCATTTTATCATCTTAACATCAGTGGATGAACACCAGAGTTGAAAAGTTTGCTGTCTCACAGTTCATCTCAGTTGTGATAATTCTGCTGTGCTGTCGGTCAAGGCTAGTGTGAAGTGATGGATCAAAAGACCAGCCAAAGCCCGGGGGCTGACTCTGTTCTCACTTAGCAACAGTCTGGCGTGGAGACACTTGCTCAGCAGGTTGTGCTGATGGTAGGAGAGAATGAACATCAGGTTCAAGGCTGTAAAGGCTCCCGAAGGCATAAGCACCCTCTGAAGAGTTCCCAGTAAGGCAATGATCAGACGACAAAGCTGTGAGTGGACACACAATGTGTAGTCATTTAAATGACTTAAATCTAAGTGCCTACACATGTGCCATCTAGCCAAACATTTTGTTATTCAAAGGCAACGCTTGTCCTGATGCCCTGTGTGAGCTCTTTGTAGTCTAGACATGGTATATTTTTCATTTTCATCATTAGAATCTCTCTCTGTCTCTCTCTGTCTCTGTCTCTGTCTCTGTCTCTCTCTGTGTGTGTGTGTGTGTGTGTGTGTGTGTGTGTGTGTAGGTATGCATGTGTTCATATGTTCATGTTTATATATGGAGGTGCTTGTTCATGTGTGTGTATGTGGGGGTCAGAGGTCAACCTCTGGTGTCCTTTTTTTGAAGACAGATCCTCTCACTTTTACCTGGAGTTTCTGAGTTGTCTCGACTGCTCGGCTAGTGATCCACAGGGATCTGCCTGTCTCTGTCTCCGTAGCAGTGGGATTAACAAACATATACCACCATTCCCGGCCTTTCTACAAGGGTTCTTGGTGTCAAACTCAGGTCTTCATGCTTGCATGGCCAGCATTTTACTGGCCATCTCCCCAGTTCCTAGAGTCACTATTAGTATCCTATTGCCCCATCATAGATTACCATAAATTCAATGGCTTAAAATCACATGGTTATTGCCTCTCAGCTCAAAGTCCAGGCATAGTATGCCTGCCTTCTCTCCTTACATTCCCATGAAGCTGAAATAAAGAAGTATCTGGGCTGAATTCTCGACTCAAGCCTGAGCTTAACTAAGGAAGCTTCACTCCCCACCTCATTTAAGTTGTTGGCTGTGGACATAAAAGAGCTGGTTTTCTGCTTGCCATAGGACCAAGGTGTCTGTGTTTCTGGTGACTGTTGGCTGAGGACTGCTTAGAGAAGTTGCTTACAGGTCCTTGGCTTGTGGCCACCTCCAACTTCAAAGCCAGCAGTGAAGAAACTTCCTGGTATTCAATCTCATGCTCCCAATCTCTTTTTATAAGCCTAGAGCTTTGATATGGTCCACATGATTGCATTCTGGCTCAGGCAGATACTCTCCTTTCTTTTTTTTTTTTTTTTTTTTTTTTTTTTTTTTTTTTTTTTTAAAGATTTATTTATTTATTATGAATACAGCATGTATGACTGCCCGCCAGAAGAGGGCACCAGATCTCATTACAGATGGTTGTGAGCCACCATGTGGTTGCTGGGAATTGAACTCAGGACCTCTGGAAGAGCAGTCAGTGCTCTTAACCTCTGAGCCATCTCTCCAGCCCCGATACTCTCCTTTCTTAAAGGCGCATGCATCACCTGATCACTGGAATGCACAGAGCACAGTATTCAAAGCAGTGGATTATGCTGTGGAATCTTAGGTAAAACCCACAGAGTCCAAATCCTTTGAGGGCTGGAAGTGGATAGAGAATGATCTAGAACTGAGCACAGTGCCTTGCCATCAACACAGCTCAACTAAGACCATTGATCTGGAAAAAGACATCTCTACCATTCTATTTAAAATAGCCACTCACTCCTGCCACTCAATGTCCCCTCGTTTTCTTTATTCTCAGCACTTGTCACAACCTGACATGTGATTGTCCCTTACCCAGGTGCATAGAATCAGAAGTGCTACAGGTTCAAGTCTGTAATATTTATATGTGCAGAATTGGGTATCTTGGTTATGACCCATAGATGACATGTTTTATGCACAGAACTGAAAGGTAACTAACTGTATATAATATTTTAAGATAATTTTGTTTATGAAACAAAATTTCATGGTATGAAATCATCACTGTGGTGTCATGTTGATACTTGAAGAGACTGATAAGTCACAACATTTTGGATTTGTAATTATTATATTATGTAGGTATATTGATATATTATATAAATACGTTTTTGCTCACTGTCTGACTTCCCACAATTCAATGGGAGCCTCTGTGAGGCACGGACCTTTTCTAGTTTATTCACTTATCTTGTGTCCCAGGATTTAAACTAGTGCTTGACACATGATAAAAACCAAATAACTAAGATTTAGTAAGAGCAGGGGGATGCTCAGTGGACAAAGTGCTTGCCACACGAACATGAGGACCTCAGTTCAGATCTCCAAAGCCACGGGAAGCCCAGAACTTGTGGAAAAGCCTGAAACAGTAGTACATGTGTTTGTATCCCATGCATGCTGCCCAGAGAGCCAGAAAAGAGAGTCAGAAACCTCCAGGTGGAAGAAGTTAGGCTGAGCTTGAAACCTTCAAAACTGTACACTAAATAAATATATGTTCTTTATCAGGCATCTAGCCTCAGATATTTTGTTATAGCAACCAAAAGCAAACCTTGCAATCATACACCTTCACATTTCATACAAAATTTTAAACCCCCTTCATTATTCTAATGAGCTAATCACACATGGCAACTAAAACTACTACAGCTCCCATGCCCTACCTAGACTCTATTTTCATTCACTTACCTTGTACTTTGTACCATGGTTTGACTATGATTTCATTGTATTCCCCGCAAAGGTTCAAGTGCTCAAAATGTGGCAGTATTGAGGTAGCAGATCCCCAAGCATGGGATTAGGGCTGTGTGTGTGTGTGTGTGTGTGTGTGTGTGTGTGTGTGTGTGTGTATAATTCAGTGGTTAAGAGCTCTTGTTGCTCTGGCAGAGGACCTAAGTTCGATTCCCAACACCCACACCAGTCAGCTCACAGCCACCTAACTGCATCCAGCTCCAGGGATTGATACTTTCTTCAGTCCTCATCTGCTCACATGGTACACACATACATATCCATAACAAGAACAAAAAGAATATCAGGCCTATCCAAATCTACTGAGTCTGTAAAATCTCCATCAAAACACCCACAGCCTTTTTTATTCTCCAGAAATTGAAAGTCCGATCCTCAACTTCACATGGAAGTACAGAGGCTTCAACTGTCATGACAATATTTGGAAAAGAAAAACAAAATTGGATGATGAACTCTCTGATATCCAACTCACTATTGGCAGTGGCCATGTCAGAGGAGCAGCAAGTAGCAATTGAAGTTCAATTGGCATACATTCCTTGCTAGGTCCAGATGATGATCAAAGGTGATGATTAATTCCTTGACCTCAATCTTCTGATATAAGAAACTATTGATGAATGGGTATATACCCCGAAGATTCAAAGTTCAGCTGACTGACTGTCAGACCACCTGGAGGAAACTCTCTGATGGGTGAATTTCATTGAGACAAGGCCATGGGACTATGCACCCGGAATGTCTTTTGCTTCTGCTGTGCCTTTACATGTTTGTTGTGGCTATGTTTCTCTGGTACCTGGCATGGTGTGAATGGGTGTGGGGAGAGCTTCATGGCCTGTGATGTAGTGTGTTTATCTCATAGAAACATCCCCTTCTACCGGGCATTTTTACCTGTAGATTGTAAAATTAGATGATTCCTTCGTTTCATGTAAGGAGCTACTTTAGATCACAGCTCAGGTTAATGGTTGAGAAGAACAATTGGGTCCCCAGGAGCCAGGCTGGTTCTAATTCTCTTAATGCTGAAAAGATGCCATTATGGGTTTCAGTGTGCACCATTAGCTGCAACAAAGCTTCAAAGTAACTTCAGGTTAGACTAGATGCTTTGCTAATAGTTTTAAGATAAATAACCCCAGAAAACGATCTAAAGTTCACAAGGACACAAAGCTGAGCTGTCTGATTCATTAGGCTAGGGTCGAAAAATACCAAACAACCCAATTGTTGCTAGCTGATGTACTTTCCTTGCTTGGTCTGGTTGATGATCAAAGGTGATGATTAATTCCTTGTACCCATTTCTGACCTCAGTCCTCTGATATAAGAAACTATTGATGAATGGATATGTACCCTGAAGATTCAAAGTTCAGCTAACTGTTTTTTATGTATAAAAGTTTAGGTTTGTGACTCCTTTAAAATTCCTTATAAGATTACCTTTCAAGATAGATAACTAAGTGATTGATTCTTTCTTTGTAACTGTAGTTTGCAGCCTGCAAACAAAAGAGTTGGCTGAGAAAAAATGCTCCTTGCCTGCTTATGATTCTATTAATCTGTGACAAGTTACTTAGATGTATTATATGTGGGTTATTGGTATGATTCTGTTTTTAATCATGTAAGGGAGATGAAAAACATGTTTTTACCTGTATTCATCACAATGATTTACTTGAAAAAATGGAATGTAACCTCATTGTGGTCCTTGTATTGCCTGAAAGATTTTATTGGGTTATATAAGCTGTAGAGGGAGAGAGGAAGCTGTGCTGCCTGGAGGCTGGTCCACCAGGCGGCCATACACTGTAAAGTGTGGTACTCACAGCAGTGTGGTGTTGGTGTCAGGAAAAGCATATAGACAGTGGATAAACTGAGAAACAAATCCTCACATCTATGGCCAATCGATCTGTAGTGAGTTTAGATGTAATTGGCCCCCATAAGCTCATAGGGAGTGGCATTATTAGGAGGTGTGGCCTTGTTGGAGTAGGTGTGACCTTGTTGGAGGAAGTGTGTCACTGTAGAGGCAGGCTTTGAGCTCTCTTGTGTTCAAGCTATGCCTAGTGAGGACACAGTTGCTTCTGCTGCCTGTGGATCAAGATGCAGAACTCTCAGCTCCTTCTCCAGCACCATGTGTGCCTGCATACCACCATGTCCCACATGATGATAATGGACTGAAACTTTAAAACTGTAAGAGGACCCAATTAAATGCTTTCTTCATAAAAGTTGCTGTGGTCATGGTGTCTCTTCACAGCAGTAGAACCCCTAACTAAGACAGACTGCAGGGTGACACGATGGGAAGAGTGCTCCACAAACACTCCTGAGACAACTGGACGCCCACATGCAAGAGAACAGAGTTGGACCCCTATTGTGTTTATTTCTGCTCTTTTGGGGGGCCCGCCATCCAGCTCCCAAATAAATCATGCACAGAGGCTTATTTTTTTTTTTTTTTTTTTTTTTTTTTTTTTTTTTTTTTTTGGGTTTTTCGAGACAGGGTTTCTCTGTGTAGCTTTGCGCCTTTTCCTGGAACTCACTTGGTAGCCCAGGCTGGCCTCGAACTCACAGAGATCCGCCTGGCTCTGCCTCCCGAGTGCTGGGATTAAAGGCATGCACCACCACCGCCCGGCTGAGGCTTATTCTTAATTATGAATGCATAGCCTCAGCTTGGCTTAGTTTCTTGCCAGCTTTTCTTTTTTTTTCTTTTCTTTCTTTGTTTTTGTTTTTGTTTGTTTGTTTGTTTTGGTTTTGTTTTCGAGACAGGGTTTCTCTGTGTAGCTTTGGTGCCTGTCCTGGATCTCGCTCTGTAGACCAGGTTGGCCTCAAACTCACAGAGATCCACCTGGCTCTGCCTCCTGAGTGCTGGGATTGAAGGCTTGTGCCACCACCGCCCGGCCTTGCCAGCTTTTCTTAGCTTAAATTATCCCATCTACCTTTTGCCTCTGGGCTTTCCCCATTTTTTCACTTCTGTGAATCTTACTCTTACTCTGTGGCTTGCAGTGTAGCTGGGTGGATGGCCCCTGGAGTCCTCCTCCTTCTCTGGCTCCTCCTTCTTCCTCCTTTTCTCAGATTTCTCCTTCTGTTTATTTTCTCTGCCTGACAGACCCACAGATTTCTCTCCTGCCTTACTATTGGTCAGTTCTTTATTAGACCATCAGGTGTTTTAGACAGGCACAGTAACACAGCTTCACAGAGTTAAACAAATGCAACATAAACAAAAGTAACACGGCTTAAAATAATATTCCCCAACAGACCCCCATGAGGAAGAAAGAATTGACTACAAGAGCTAAAAATATGACTTGCAATATAAAGCACGGGCTGGGAGTTGGATTCTTAGCCATCTTATGGAAAGTACAATCAACAAAGGCAAAAAATAGAAAACTGGACTTCATAAAGTTGGATTTTTGTGTATCAATGGACATTATCAATAAAGAGGAAAGACAACATACAGTACAGTGTATATATGTGTGTGTGTGTATACAAATACATATGACTTGATAATGTATGACTTGAATATATATGAATAGATATTGAATAGAACACATATGACTTGAAAATTCATTTGGTAAATGTCCAATATCTAGAATTTGCAAAAAAATCTTTAAGATTTATTTTATTTTATGTTATTATGTATGAATGTTTTGCTTGCTGTACCATATTAAAATTCACAATTTAACAACAAAAATCACACCAATTAAAAAAAAACACAGAGGGGATGTGGTGGTTTGAATAGTAATAGACCTCATAGTTTCATATATTTGAATACTTGGTCTCCAGATGGGAGACTTTTTGAAAAGATTAGGAGGCATGGCCTTGTTGGAGGAGGTGTGTCACTGGGGGTAAGCTTTAAAATTTCAAAAGCCCACACCATTCCCAGTCTTCCAGCCTCTCTCTCTCTCTCTCTCTCTCTCTCTCTCTCTCTCTCTCTCTCTCTCTCTCTTTCTCTCTCTCACTTGTGCTTGTGGATCAGATTCCAGCTCCCAGCTACTGCTCCAGTGCCATGCCTGCCTGTCTGCCACCACGCTCTCTGCCATGATGGTCATGGTCTGACCCTCTAAAACTGTAATCCCCTAGTCAACTCCTTCTTCTCTAAGTTGCCTTGGTCATGGTGTCTCACCCGAGCAGCTGGAAAGTGACTAAGACAGGGACCGTTGAAATGGGTCATCTAGTAAAGGTGCCTGTTGCTAAGCTTGACAACCTGACTTCTTTTTTTTTTTTTTTTGGTTTTTTCGAGACAGGGTTTCTCTGTGTAGCTTTGCGCCTCTCCTGGAACTCACTTGGTAGCCCAGGCTGGCCTCGAACTCACAGAGATCCGCCTGGCTCTGCCTCCCGAGTGCTGGGATTAAAGGCGTGCGCCACCACCGCCCGGCCGACAACCTGACTTCTATTCCTGGGTCCTGCATAGTGGTAGGAGAATGCTGACTCCTGTCCTTTGACCTCCACACATGTGCTGTGTGGTATGGATGTATGCACAACCACACACACATACCAGAAGATGTAATAAATTTTAAAAATGCACAAAGGACTTGAATAGATGTTTTCCCCCAAGAAGATATATCATTTGCTAACATTAAGCTAAGGGGCCAGGGAGATCACTCAGTGTATAAAATGCCTGCTATGTAGGCATGAGGACTCGAATCTCCAGCACCCACATGAAAAGCTGGGTCTAGTAGTGTGGACCTGTAATTCCAGACCCAGTGACACAGTAATGGGAGGAATACTGGAGCTTGGTGACTGGGAAGCCTTGTCAGTTCAGAGAAAGACCCTGATTCAAAAACAATAAGGTGGAAAGTGACAGAAGAAAACACCCCATGTCGACCTCTGGCCTCCACGTGCATACACACACATTTATATTTACACCCACATATCTATTTGCACAAACATGTATACATGTATATGCTGAAAAGATCAATGACACTGTCATTAGGAAAATGCAAATCAAGTGGCCAGGAGGTATCTCAGTGGGCGGAGTGCTTGCCCAGCAGACACAGGGCTCTGGGTTCAATTCCTTGCACTGTGTAGAACTGAGCATGGTGGTGCGTGCTTCTAATTGAGGCACCCTAGACACGAGGCAGGAGGAGCAAAAGCCAAGTCATTTTCAGCTACAAGGGGAGTCTGATGCCAGCCTGGGCTACACCAGACCCTGCCTCAAACATAAATAAATAAATAATAAGTGTTCTTAGGAAAGGAAAGGAAAGGAAAGGAAAGGAAAGGAAAGGAAAGGAAAGGAAAGGAAAGGAAAGGAAAGACAAATCAAAATGATGAGATACTTCACACCCATTATAATGGGTATAAAACTAAACAAAACAGAAAATACTCATGGAAAAATTCAGAATGGAGACCCTCAACATTACTTATAGGAATGTAAAATATTGTTACTCCTGTATAAAACAGTTGGTGATTCCTCAAAAGATTAAATGTAGAGTTTCCGTAAGTACTTAATAATTACCCTTCTAGGCACATACACAGAATTGAAAACAGTGTCTCAGACAGATACTTCCTCACTACAATCAAAAAAACTGTAAAATATCCGGATGTCAATCTGTAGATGACCGGATAAATAAAATGTGACATATACAGGCAAAGGAATACTATTCGACCACGAAAAGGAAGGAAGTGAGGAGTGTAGCATGGTGCTGCTGTTCTTACTTAGTGTGCATGAGGCCTTGGGTTCCAGCCTATTGCTCAAATCCATTCCCTCCTCCCTAAGGTCCCAACAACAAACCAAAGCAGAATGCCATCGAAGTTCCCCTGGGGCTTCAATGAGGACAACTTCTGGGAGTCAGTTCTCCCCTTTTATCGTGGGTTCTGGAGAACTCAGGTCACCATGGCCGCAGCACAAGTGTCTTTATCAGAACCGTCTGCTAGCCTGATAAAGATATTCATAAGGAGTTGACCCTCAGCTGTAAGAGTCTTATTAACACTCACCACCAAGTGCTCCTGGAAGCACTCCTCCAAGTAACAAAATGTGTTTCCTGAGTGAGAGAAGACATTTTTCTCCATTGAAAGAGTTGCCGGTCTGGTGTACTGCCAACGCCCCCAGAAACGACGAAGATGGAAGCTGTTAGAATTTTCCATGGACCGGGAATGATGAAAATTAAAAATAAAAGGATACAAGTCAAAGCATTTTCCTAGTCATTAAAACTTTCTCTGCCTAAGACACTGCCAATATTATTCTGATGCCAGCCAACAAATAACAAAGCCAGCAAACCCCGCTAGCATCCAGTTTTCACGCATGCTCTTGCCAACACCTGCCCTTGGAGTGTTTCGTCTGCCATCTTGCTTGCGGAAGACAATCCTCATGCTGGCCGTGGGATCCAGGGTTGGACTTCTGAGGCTTGCTCGCCCCAGTCACACTAGATGTACTAACGCTCATCTGTTCCACACGAAGGAGGCACTAACTGGGACACTATTACTTTTTTGTGATTTTCACTGTTACAATTGTGAGGCAGGTCTCATATAGCCCAGGCTCTGAGTTTCAAGCTCACTCTATAGCTGAAGCTGGTTTTGAACTCCTGTTCCTCCTGTATCCACCTTCCAAGTACTAGGATGAGAGGTGTACTGAAAGATACTGAAGCATAGACATCATCAGTAGGTTTCAGGGGAATTAGTGGTTGCCCAAGAAAGTAGAGATTTATTTCATATTTAAAACATTTTTTTTCACACTGGGGATATAGCTCAGGGATTCAGCACTCACCTACCATATGCAAGTTCAGTCTCCAATACCACAAACATAGCCTCCGTTTCTGTATATTTGTGATTATTTTTGTGACAGAGCTGTTGAGTTGGAATAGGGACAACTGAGTCACTGTCACACCGAGCTCCTTGTTAATTGTGCCTATTGGGTCAAACTGACCTCTGAAGTATGAATGCCACCACAGAACTAGATGGCTGTTGGGTACTGAGCTGTGCTTGTCCAAAGTTAGTATGCTGAAGTCCTAATTCCTAACACCTCAGAACCTGTTCTCTTTGGAAATAGAGTCTTTAAAGTTGAAATTGACTTAAAACGAGGTCATTAGAGCACGGCCTCATCTAATAAGGCGAATTTCCTTCACCAAGAGAAAATACAGACACACAGAGGAAAGACCAACAGAACACACTGGGAAAGGGCGGCCATTTGCAATCCAGGAAAGAGGCTTAACAGGAAACTAATGCATCCGACACCTTGACCTGGGATGTCCAGCCTCCAGAACCATGAGACAATGGTTTTCTGTTGAAGCTATGCTGCCCGTGGCACTTGGCCATGGCAGGACAATGGGTAAATGCAACAAGCAAAGATCTTCTGGGGAAGTGCGCATTCAGGAAAAGGCAGAGGAAGCAGTCGGGAGAGGGTCATCCGGCCACGGTGTAAGTAGGACACCTGAGGAATAAGAGAAACAGAAGGACGGGTAGGACGGCGTCAGGCTGCAGCGTGTCTGGCAGCCCCTGACGGAGTGCTGTCTGTTAGAGAAGTCCTTCCTCCTGGCTCTAACACCCTGGTCACACTCAGAACTTAGCTGAACAGGCTCAAGGCCATGTGACTGGACATGAAACAGCAACAGACTTAGCTACAGGCTGGGCTGAGAGCATTCCTGCTTCCCACAGTGTGTTCTGGTGATAGGAACCCAGGCAGCTCATCTCTACTGCTGTTGTGTGGGATGAAAGACAGAGGGCCTGCCTCAGGCCCTTCCCTTCCCAGGGCCCCTTCTCTTCCCTGCCTTCCAGAGAACAGATGCTCATTGAGAATCCTCAGGAACCCAGCATGGACTGGGGTGTCACAGGACATTGGAAAGCAAGGCGGGGAAGCCTTACTTGGTAGGGCTTGATGGAACATGCCTGTAATCCAGCATTTGAGAGACTGAGGCAGAAGGTCAGCCCGGGATGCAGAGTTAAAAGTCAGCCTGGGAGCCGGGCGGTGGTGGTGCCTTTAATCCCAGCACTCAGGAGGCAGAGCCAGGCGGATCTCTGTGAGTTCGAGGCCAGCCTGGACTACCAAGTGAGTTCCAGGAAAGGCGCAAAGCTGCACAGAGAAACCCTGTCTCGAAAAACCAAAAAAAAAAAAAAAAAAAAAAAAAAGTCAGCCTGGGATACACAGCAAACTCTAATACCAACAATGCAAAACAATAAAACAGAGCTACAGATACCCAGGAATACTAGAAACACACCATGGTGTTGGTGTCAATCCGGCTCTTCCTACCCTTGTCTTGACTCTCGGCGACAACTGCAGTGAACTTTAGCCCTTCCAGAGAACCATACAACCATCACACACACACACACACACACACACACACACACACACACACACACACACACACACACACCACATACACACTCATACACACACAAACATACATACACACACACCACACACATACACACACAAACACACACACACAGAGTCACTGTCCAAATAAAGCACATGTACATTTAAAACATAAAATTTGACTCAGATGTGGTGGCACACACTTGTAATTCCAGCACTCAGGAAGCAGAGTCAGGAGAGTTATAAGGTTTATGTCCAACATGAATTACATTCCAAGACAGTGTCTCGGGAATACCAACAAAACCAGGCAGGGTGATGCACATCTTTAATCCCAGCACTCCAAAGAGAGAGGCAGGCAGATCTCTGTGAGTTCAAGGCCAGCCTGGTCTACACAGCAAGTTCTAGGCCAGCTATGACTAAGTAGTGAGACCTTGTCAAAAAACAAAAACTCAAGATATCAGCAAACTACAAGTAGCATAAAGTTAGAAAACAAACAGGCATAAAGCTAGAACCCACCCACCTACCCAAAAAAGAAACACAACGTAAGTCAATATTAGAGGGGATTTCCTACCTCTACTCCACTTCGGCGAACTCTGGCCTTTGGAGAAAAGCTGGAAAACAGCACAGCATCTGGGTTCTAGCACTTTCTGTGGCTTTGTTTCATTCTTCTCCATCTATCTTTTGATTTCACTTCCTTTCTCCCAACATGCCATGACATCTTTCATGTCTTTGTACATAACATTCCCTTTCTACATGCTCTTCCAGGTCCCACCTTGCCGACTGGCTCCTAGCCATGCCAGGTCAGTGGTGACCGTTCAGGTCCCATGGAGGGATCGAGGCTGGATTCAGGTTGAAAATCTTATCAGCTCTCACAGTTTCATCTCCCTGACTGCCTTCAGAGCTTTCTTCACGACTGTACTTTCTCTTTGCATAGCTACATTCCTGCTCCAGGGAAGGAATTTCTGTTTTGTTTATGATTGTCACCCTAGCAACTATCATGGGAACTCGGTCTTAGGGTTCACGGGGCATTCAGCTGAGTTTGATGGATGAATGGGACTGCTTCATGGACTCTATGTGTAAAAGGCCCCTAGACATTTTCAACATGAGGTTGCTCTCAATGTACTAAATAGTTACGATGTGCTGCAGTTTCTGCTATCCTGTATAGACATCTCATACAGAGAAATGTATGTTGAATTATTTCCTAACAGTGGTTTGCATTTTTTAAATTTATGGTTTGTAATTCATGAAAAGATGAACCACAACACAACCAGTTAGGAGGCAGGGCTGAGAAAACGGTTCGTGTAAATGCACAGCCAGAGGTTCTTATCACAGCCCATTTTTGTGACAGTAGAAACCAAGATTAGCATTGTAGTCCACTTTGCGCTCCTGTAACAGAATAGCTGAAGCTGAGCAATTACTAAAGGACAGCGATTCCTTTCTCGTGGAGTCGTGGAGTCGTGGAGGCTGGGGAGCTGAGAGCTGTGGGTCCCCCGGTTGCTGAGCTTCACTTGCATATATTCTATGGTAAGAAGTGGAAAGAAAGAGAACTGGAGGTGAGGAGAAGGAGGGGGCGAGGAGGAGAAAGGAAGGAAAGAGAAGGGAGTGGAGATGAGAAAAGAGAGATGGGGGAAGGAATGGAGGAAAGAGAAGGGGATAAAAAGGAGAGAGACAGAGAGAGAAAGAGACCCAGCTTGTGAGGCCAAGGACGTGGCTCATCTGGTAAAGGTGTTTGCCCACAAACCTGATGATTAGGATTCAATCCCTGTAATCCATAGGATAGAAGGATGCAATTTGTGATTCCCATAAGTTGTCCTCTCCTACACACACACACACACACACACACACACAGAGGCATGCAATGCTCACAAAATAAAAATGTGTTTTTGACAGTTTTTGATCACTGTCCTCTGTTGCTAGTGTTTTCCTGCCTAGCCCACAGTCAGGACAAATCTGTCACCCGCCAGTCCCACAGCCGCTCAGACCCAACCAAGTAAACACAGAGACTTATATTGGTTACAAACTGTATGGCCGTGGCAGGCTTCTTGCTAACTGTTCTTATATCTTAAATTAATCCATTTCTATATATCTATACCTTGCCACGTGGCTCGTGGCTTACTGGTATCTTCACATGCTGCTTGTCATGGCGGCTGGCAGTGTCTCCTTCCTCCGCCTTCCACTTCCCAGAATTCTCCTCTCTCCTTCTCCTGCCTATACTTCCTGCCTGGCCACTGGCCAATCAGTGTTTTATTTATAAAGAATGATATCCACAGCAGTCCTCACTCACACAGAATCACATTTTGAGAAAGAAAAAAAAAAAGACGTGACTAAAAATAGCTAAAGGAATACTTACAAGATATATTTCATCATTGTAGGTGGACGGTTGAGGGCTGAGACAAGTACCTTGAATTACTGCAGGAGACATTGGAGAGTCCTTTTGCCTACACATTGGACTTTCTTAGACTGATTGCTGGGAGATCAGGAGCTGAGCTGATTAAGTCCCTGGGTTTAATCTCATAACAGGTGGGCAAGGGCTGTGCATCTCCAGCACTGTCATGGGAACAAGGGGCAAGTACAGACCAGAACATCTGCTTTCACACCATCCTCATTAGAGACCCAGTGGAGGGCTCCTCTCACACAACCTCTGCTTTAGTTTGTTACAGGAAATGACTCCAGAGTGTGCCAACAGAAAGACATCGATCAATTGTTACTCAGTTCAGGTTAATCCCATTGAGTGAAGATAAAGTGTGACAAAGGTTTTCTTTCTCCAAGACAAAGATAAGATTCACAGAAATAATATTTAGGTTGTCAACAATTGGCAATTACTCAGTTATCTGCAAGTGAGTTCTGTGATCATGCATTTTATTTAATTAGCTGAGCAACTATTTATTAAAAGTTCATTATATGCTGTTACCACATAAAATGTAGGTATTTAAAAATAAATAAGGGACTGGGAACATGGCTCAGTTAATAAACTGTATTTGCATGGTGACCTGATTTTGATCCTTAACACCCACATAAAAAGGTGAGGTGTCATGTGTCTGTAATCCCAGCCTAGGGGAGGTGGAGGCAGGAGGATCACTGGGCTGATGGCCAGCCAGCCTTGCTGATTTGGTGAGTTCTAGGTTCAGTGATGGATCCTTTCTCAAGAAATAAGGTGGAGAGGGATGGAGGAAGATGGCTGATGCCATCTTCTATAGTCCCCTGACCACATGCATGTACATACAACATATTGGGCTGGTTTGAGTAAGAATGGCCCAATAGGTTCATATATTTGAGTTCTTGATCATCAGGGAGTGGCACTACTTGACAGTAATTAGGATGTGTGGGCTTGTTGGAGGAAGTGTATCATTGGTGTTGGCTTTGGGGTTTCAAAATCCCAAGCCTGTGGTGATATCTTGTTGTACTCTAATAAAATTTGCCACCAGGGGTACAGTTCAATAATAGAGTGCTTGTTTAACATGTACAAGGCCATAGGTTCAATCCCTGGTACAATCAGATGCTGCCGCTGCTGCTGCTGCTGCTGATGATGATGATGATAGAGAAGAAGAAGGCGAAGGAGAAGGAGGAGGAGGAAGGGAGAGAGGAAGGGAGGAAGAGGGGAGGAAGGTTATGTAACTGGCTTGTACTTAGAATTTTTTAGCAAGATCTGGAGAAGGTAAGAGAGACATTCTGGGCAGAGAGACCAGATGTAAAGGCTCTATCAGGAGAACACAGCTACGAAACAAGGAGAGAGGGTTGTTGGGATGGCTGAAGACATGGGACATGAGAATCGATAAGTAGGGATGGCTGGGTAGAGTCCTCTGAAGCCCTTGTATTTCATGGAGAAAAGGATCCTCAACAGATGGACCACCACCTTTTGCCTCATATGGAACAGTTATTGACTGCTGATGTCCTTAAGATGTCTACTGGATCACCTGCTCACTGTTCATAAGGGAGTCAACTTCTCATAAGACAATGTGTCCCACTTAGGACATAATGAGTTAGTAACCTCCAACCCAGCACAAGGGAGAGGCACCACCCAGAGGTGGCCAGGCAAGGCTTCCTGGGACATTGGAATGAATCTAGAGGATATCACAAGATGAAGGGAACCCTTATACAGAAAGAGCTCTGTGGAAGCAGGCATGTAAGATGGGCCTAGACAAAGGCCAGCATGAACCCCAGAGTTGGTGATGGGTGGCAGAGGTGAGCCTGAGTTGGGAGGTCATTTGTGCTCCCTCCAGGAAGCTACACAATGTTCTCCTAAGGAGTTTGAGCCATACAGAAGGCACGGAACTCCTCAGGCTTTTTGAGCCCAGAATTTAGTCATTCTTTATTAAGTTAACCTGGACATGAACTTCGATTTAGAATTTTTTTCTTTTTTCATTTTTTAAAATAATTATTTTAACCTACACGAAACCCCAAACAAAAACAGAAGCAAAATTCATAACATAAAATTTGCCACTTTGACCATTTGTTAGTAAGTTTCAGTCATTTCAGGGATGTTATCTATTTACACTGCTGTGCAACAGATCTCCTGAACCTTATCCAGAAAACCCAAACTCCATCCCATTACACAGTCACAACTGGTAACCTGCCAATCACCATGCTGATTCCAGTCTCTACAGATTTGCATTTTCTAGATTCTTCATATAGGTGGAGTCAGAAAGCATTTGGGTTTATGACTGGTATAGACAGACTTTTCTCTTGGGGTTATCAGCTCACAAAAAATGACACAGAAACTTATTAATTATGAAAGCTCAGCTTTAGCTTAGGCTTGTTTCTAACTAGCTCTTATAACTTAAATTAACCCGTATTTTTAAATCTATGTTCTTCCACGTGATCATTAACTCATCTCCATTATGCCCATCCTGGTTATTCCATGTCTGGCTGGTGACTCTGCCTTTCTTCCTCCCAGAGCTCCCTCTGTCCAAAAGTCCCACCTATACCTCCTGCCTAGTTATTGGCCATTTAGCTTTTCACTAAACCAGTCACAGTGACACATCTTCACACAGTGTAAAGGAATATTCCACAACAGACTGGCTTATTTTACTCAGCATAAGGCCATCAAGGGTTATCTGTTATAGCCCGTGAAGATGGTTTTCTGGTTAAGGCTGTATCACATGATAACTAGCACTGCCCTCTGCTTATTCAGTCATATATTTATAGACACCTGAGCTGCTATGATGCTGTAATGAACATGAATATCCAAATATCTCTGAGCACCTGACTTACCCCCTGTAATCCTTCCCCACTTCTTCCCTTTTTCCTTCCTTCCTCCCTCCCTCCCTCCCTCCTTCCCTCCCACCCTTTCTCTCTCCCTCGCCCCTCTCGCTCCTTGCTGCTCTGCTTGCTCACTTTCCCCCTTTGTCTCTTTAGTTGGTTCAGGATGCCAGAGATTAAACCCAAGGATTTATACATGCTTTTACATTCTCCATTCCTAAGGCATACCCAGCCCCCATGCTTTCATCCACATGCGGTCCTTCAGTCTCTGATGGCTTGGCTTAGCTTTTAGACTTGGCAATGGTGTGAATAGAACACATTCAGTAGATACTGTACTTTGAATTTTGACCTTTCACCAAGCTATTGATGTATATAATACAACACTGTTTCACAACACTGGGCAGCGACAGGAACCAGCAACTCTCAGAGAGCCCTGTGATCAAGATGAGGGACAGCCAATACTCTGCAGTGTGCTGTGCAGCTAAGCCTGGGTGCTGGGCAGGTTAGGTGCTTTGAATCGAATATAGTTTTGACTTACCATGGGTTTAACCGGGCACAATGGTGCATGCTTATAATTCCAGCACTTGGGAGGTAGAGGCAGGAAGATCAGATATTCAATGTCATCCTCTGCTATTCAGTGAATTGGAGACCAGCCTGGGCTACAGGAAATCTTATCTCAAAACAAACAAACCCAAGAGTAGTTAGAATTCGACTTTATCATTAGTCAGAGGATTTATGTACTCCGAAATGGACTTTCTGGATCAGATGATAGGTACATTTTAATTTTCTAGGGAACAGAATATTGTTTTCACAGTGGCTGTATATTTTACATTTCTACCAACAGTATACAAGTGTTACAGTTTCTCCACCTCCTCCCAGGACTTGTTATTTTGGGGATTATTTGTTCTGTTTTTATAGTAGCAATGTTAACAGATGTGAAATGTTCTTTGTTGAGTTTCCTATTTGTTTTTAAGTCAATAAACTTTTATTGAAGGGATTTTGTGTGTGATGCCTTCAGTGTCCGTCAGGGTCACTGAAGTTCAAGACTTTAAAAGGCAGTCCTTTCTCAAAGAGTTGATGCTTATGTGGTTGTGCTAACAGCACAAAGATCTTCAGCATCAATTTCTTCAAACAATTTACTTTCAGAGACATTTTAGGGTAGATCTATCTCTCATGCCAACACCCCATATGAGTTCAAATCATATGTATTCCTATCATACTCAGAATGCTATGGATATGTATATAGGATATGCCAGGGTCAGAAGAAGGAGGGGGAAGAGGAGGAGAAAAATTTGTGAGTCTTTCATAGTTAATTGTCTAAGAAACAGTCCTATGAGCAAGCAAAACTACAAGTTACTGTATGAGGCATTTCTAGCAAAGTGTGGCCACTGGAGAAATTCTATCAGGATAGTTCTCCATCTTTGTTGTTTTTAAGTTGAGCAGTTAGTCCCTGTCAATGCCCTTCACTGCTTCTCCTTCTAACCATCCCAGTCTGCACACCCGCCCACTTTCCCTGAATTCTCCAAATCAACTTTTTAGAACAAGCCGTGACCCATGGGAGTCCAAGCCGGTAAAAGCAAGGAATGACTAAAACCCTTCCTTTCCCAATGCATTCTTTTTAAAAATTATTTTACATTTTTATGTCCTTATTTACATGAGTGTGTGGGCATATGTGCACACGAGTGTATGGAGGTCAGAAAACAACTTGGAGGGGTCAGCGGTCTCCTTCTACTGTGTGGATCTGGGGGATGAACTCGGGTCCTCAGGCTTGGCTGCTGAGTACCCCTTCCCAACCCACGCCTACCCCTTCCCTGCCTAAACTTGTGGTGGTATTGTGTTCCCCAAAATATTGTGTACCTTAGTAAACTTATCTGGGGTCAGAGAACAGACAGCCTCTAGATACAGAGGCTAGAAAATGGTGGCACTCACGCCTTTAATCCTAGCATTCCAGAGACAAATCCCTCTGGATCTCTGTGAGTTCAAGGCCGCATTGGAAACAGCCAGGCATGGTGACTCACGCCTTTAATCCCAGAAAGCGAGCCTTTAATCCCAGGGAGTGGTGGTAGAAAGCAGAAAGGTTTATAAGGCATGAGGACCAGGAACTAGAAGCATTTGGCTGGTTAGGCATTTGCCTAGTTAAGCATTTGGCTGGTTAAGCATTCAGGCTTCTAGCAGCAGTTCAGCTGAGAGCCATTGGGATGAGGACACAGAGGCCTCCAGTCTGAGGAGAAGAGACCAGCTGAGGATCCGGCTAGGTGAGATAGCTGTGGCTTGTTCTGTCTCTCTGATCTACCAGCATTGACCCCAATAACTGGCCTCGGGTTTGATCTTATTAATAAGAACTTTTTAAGGTTCATGCTACAAAACTCTTTCATTTGCCCTTTGTGCCAGGGAGGTTGAACATGAACTTAGCATCTTTGCTAATCTTTGTGACCAGCCTTAACCATAGGACATGAACTCAGGAGAAGGCCTTTCCCTTGTCCCCTTGAAACTGAAAGTGGCATCCAGTTCCTCATAGAAGGGACTGCGGCCTGGGCAGCATATTGGTTTTGGCCTCTGAAGGATCCGTTCTTACTGAGCACCCCATTTTTATAGTTTGGCCGTTAGGATTCAAGTCTCCAGTTGATTAGATAAGGAATTCCAAGCAGGGCAGTTGAAGGGTGGAGGAGGAAGGTGTTACATCAGAGCCCTCCCAGGCCTGCTCTGTGAAGCCCTCACCCTCATGGAGTTCCCCTCACCAAGCATGTCCTTCCTTGGCAAGCACTGACTCTACTTTGAAAGTTTTCTATGTTGAATAAGAGGCCTTTGATTTTTTTTTCCTTCTGACCTTTTTTCTTTTTTTAAATTGCTGTAGTTAAGAGCCCCGGGCCAGATCCTGCCCTTAGCTACTATTTCTATGGCATTTGAATTACACACACAAGCAAACACTGAGTGGAGTTCATGACAGACTTTTAATAACAACTTCCATCCACATCTCTCTTTAGTATGTAGAAGACGTTTACGCATGTAACTGACTGTTCAGGGGACCCACATATGTACAAACACCGTGATAGGTAAAGCAGAAATTAGTCCTGTCTTACGGAGGAGTCGAGCCTCAGAGGAATCATAGCTGGCCCTAGACCACACATGCATACACGGGACTCGAGCCCAGACCTTTTGATTTTTAAATCTGTACTGAGGATGATTCTGTTTTGTAATGGCAATTATAAAAACACATGGAAAAGTCGGTTGGTAAATTATTTGAAAAGTATGGAAGAAAACATAATCAAATGAAAGTAACTAGATTTGTAAAGTTCAAGATGCAGGAAATAATCTTACAGAAACTATGGGGAAAGAATATGAAAGACTGATATATTCATTTATCTAGTCTTTGACAATAATCTCCAGGAAGCGATGAATGAGGGATGAAAGGATAGGTGGATGGAGCTAACCTGGAGTCATAGATAAGTTTTCCCAAGAGTGTGAGCCCAGGCTGCTTAACTGTAGCGTCTACAGGGAGAGAGGGTGGAGGCAATAAGGAGATTGACTTCTGTAAGGAGCAGAGATCAGGCCTGTAGTCCCAGCACTCTGGAGGTTGAAGCAGGGGGATCACAAATTCAGAGCCAGCCTGGGCTACAGAATAGTAAGACCCTGTGTCAAAAACAAAACAAAACAAAAAAGAAGGAAAAATCAAATGTAGATGTATCCAACCTTCTTATTAAATAAGAAACACAGAACCAATGCAAAGAAGAAAGCCAAGCGGTCAGAGCTAAGAGCTAAAACCTTACCCTTCCTCCTGCAGTGGTCCTACGTCTCCGAACCAGAGCTACCCCTGTGTTAAAGTCTTTATATAGAGTTCCTGTTCTGCCTTCTCATTGGTTGTAAACCCAACCACATGACCGCCTCGTCACGGCCTGTCTGTGTAGACTTCCAGGTTTTCCATGATTGGTATTGAGATTAAAGGCATGTGTATCCAATACTGGCTGTATCCCTGAACACACAGAGACTTACCCAGCTCTGCCTACCAAGTGCTGGGATTACAAGAGTACGCCACCACTGCCCTGCTTTCCTATGGCTTGCTAATAGCTCTGACCCCCGGGCAACTTTATTTATTAACATACAAATAACATTTTAATACAAATAAAATATCACCATAATCAAATAAACAAAAAAGAAAGGAAGAAAAGAGGGGAGACAAGTGTGTATGGAAACAGCGACTCCCTGGACCCCTGCCTCAGAATCATGTGTTTGGTTAACAGAGCCAACACTGTGTGGGCAGCCTCTGCTTGGAGTTTACCATTTGTCCGTATTTTGATGTATTATTGATATTAGTCACCTCCATCAATTGGTGTGGAAATCTCAAGGTGCTCTAGGGGCTCCCTGGTTTACCCCAGAGACTCTGGAAATGTCCTTGGGTTTTAAAACCCCAAGGAACAGACAAGAGCCACCTGGCTGAGTAGAAAGCTGCCGAGAAGGGGCTGGGTTACACTCTCCCTTCCCTAGGTTTGGAAGAGCAGCCTTCTGTGGTCTAGCCTTTGGGATGGGGGGTTACAAACAGGGGCAGGGGGTACAAACAGCAAGACAGGGGCACTGGGGAGAGACTTGCTTGTAGGGGACCACTGGATGATTTCACAAAGAGTAGCTTTTCTTAGCAGTATGGCATTTGTACCCCACATATGTAGAGGGGAGTTATGATGATCCATGTCCTGACTCAGTGTTTGATAAGGTAAACTATAAAACTCTAAATGGACTCGCAATTTAAAAGTTCAAAGGATATCTGTAGAAAGTCTTACACAAAATGAGGAATAGATATAATTCAGTATTTCAGCTCATTCTTTTACATAAAGGATAATTAATGCCACCCAGATTTGCTGGCATTCAAAGTATGTATTTCTTATTTCCAATTTTGTTCAAAGTAAGGCTAACAGCTTTTTGGGAGTGTCAATAGGGCCCAGGAGATTGTGGTGTTCTATTCAGTGATATTCACTTGATGTCTCTGGGTTCTGTGTGGGTAATTACTGCTGAGGGGTTTGAACGGGATTCATTGGTTTCTCCTTGTGGTTTTGTGAGTTTTTGGCTTCACATTGGATTATCCTCCATTGTGAGGTATACATGGCAATTACTGCTTTGTCTTAAATAAGTGACCTTTAAAAATATGTACTCTCTCTCTCCCTCCCCCCCCCCCCCTCTCTCTCTCTCTCTCTCTCTCTCTCTGTGTGTGTGTGTGTGTAGACAGAAGTTTCTGTCCTGCCCAGTCCCACAGCCCTTCAGTTCCAAATAAACACACAGAGGTTTATATTAATTATAAACTGTTTGGCCTGTTGCTCAGGCTTATAACTAACTAGCTCTTACACTTAAATTAGCCCATAATTCTTGTCTATGTTTAGCCACATGACTTGGTACCTTTTCTCAGTCCAACATTCTCATCTCACTTCCTCTGCACCTGGCTGGCGATTCCATCTCTGCCCTTCCTCTTCCCAGCCTTCTCTTAGTCTGATTGCCCTGCCTACACTTCCTGCCTGGCTACTGGCCAATCAATGTTTTATTAAACCAATACGAGGGACAAATCTTTACAGTGTACAAGAGCATTATCCCACAGCATGTGTGTCTGAGTGTGTGCATGCACACATCTGTGTGCTGGTGATCACAGAGGCCAGGAGGAGGTGTTGGATCCCTTGGAGCACTGGTGAACTGCATGCTGTGGGTGCTAGAATCTGAACTCTAGTCCTTTGGTACTAGTAAGCTGTAACCACGGAGCCATCTCTCCAGCCCCTAAATGACCTTTGCATCACTATGTAATATTCCTCTACATAATAATTCTCCTGCTTCTCAAGTCTACTTGGTCTGAAATAAATATAACCCCTCTAGCTTATTTCTGGAAAGAGTTAGCCTGGTGTTGTTGTTTTTATATCTGCTGCTCAGTGGCTGCACCTGGTCCTACCACTGCCCTAGCTGCTGACTGCATCTCTGCAGCCGCCACCTCCACAGCCACTGCTGCTGCTGACCCCTCACTGCTCAGGCTGCAGGGAGGGGGAAGCCTTCTCGTCCCTCCGCAGCTTTGGCTGCCTCCATGTAGAGAGCCAATTTTTTTTTTTTTTAACTAAGTCTCTATCGTTCTATTTTACCAATTAAGACTCTGGAGCCAGACACTGGCATAAAAACTTGCTAGCTCGGAGAGGCAGAGGAAGCAGCCAGGTAACCTTCCTCCTCAGCTGTAGTCTCAGAAAGAGACCCTCTCCTACTCTGTCTGAGAACAAAACTCCTCCAACCAGATGTTCCTCCCTTCTACTTTCTATGCTTCTTTCTCCAACCTCCAGACTTCCCTCACTCTCTATGGTTACTTCCAGTCACTGGTTGCTTGTTCTGTCTCTCGACTTAAGATTGTTTTTATTTAATGCAATCTCGGGGTTCACAGTGTGATCAAGCATCCTGCAACACAGTATAGCTTTTTAAATTATTTATTTATTTTATATTACTTGAGGGTGTGTGCATGTGCGCACACATATGGAGGTCAGAGGACAACTTGCAGGAGTCAGGTCTCTCCTTCTATCTACCATGTGAGTTCTGGGAATTTAACTCAAGACTGCAGGCCTGTGGCAAGCACCTTTACCTGCTGATCCACCTCACAAGTACAGCTCGGTTTATATTTATTGATTTACTCTTAATCCTTTCAGTCTTAAGGTGAATTTCTCATAGACAACAGATAGTTGGGTCTTAGTTCTTTGTTGGTTCAGACAGTCTCTGTTGTGGTGATATTTTAATTGTGCTAAAATGTGATTTTATTTGTATGCTAATAAATAAAGTTTGCCTGGAGATCAGAGGTCACATAGCCATAAACAGAAGTCAGGCAGTGGTAGCACAAGCCCTTACTTAATATGATCACATGGTAGGCAGAGTCTCTGTGTGGTCAAGGACACAGCCAAGCATGGTGACATGATCCTAGTACCAACCATAGAGACCTGGAGGTCTGTATAGACAGGCAGTGATGAAAAAGTCATGTGGCTGGGCTTAGAGTCAATGAGAAGGCAGAACAGGAAGGCAATAAAAACACAAGTTAGAAACTCTCTCTGGGGAAGCGCCGGCAGCGAGGTAGTAAGATAAGGTAGTCGTGGCTCTTCGCTAGTTCTCTGATCTCTTTGGCTATTACCTCTGTATTTGGCTCTGTGTTTCTTATTTAATAAGACTGTTTAGAAATTTGTCTACACTTTTGTCTTCTCAGTTCAGATTTAACCCTCCCCCTCCTCTCCTTTGGCTCTCTCCCATCCTTGCCTGTTCCCTTTCTCTTCCTAACTTCGTGTGTGTGTGTGTGTGTGTGTGTGTGTGTGTGTGTGTGTGTGTACTAGTTTCATTAAGGTTGTTTACAGGAACATGGGTACTCTGCCATGTAAATGGCTGCACAGTAAGAAAACATCTCTCCTTTCTCCATCATCTGTTAACTTTGTATAAATCTTTAGGGAGAGATGGACCCCTGGCTCTTCCTTCTGTGACATGGTGTTGACAAGCTTGGTCTTATATAGATCTTGCACAGGTAATCACAACTACTGTGGCTTCAAAAGTGCAGCACCCACATCATACCTGCAAGTCAGCATTCCACAGGTGTGTCGGCGGGTGTTTCTGTCTCCTCCCCTGCCAGCTCCAAAATAACCACACAGAGACTTTTTATTAATTATGAAAGCTTAGTAAAGTGAAAAAAAGAAAGAGAGAAAGGAAGGAAGGAAGAAATCTTGGTCGATAGCTTAGGCTTGTTCTTAACTAGCTCTTGTAACTTAAATTAACCAATATTTTTATTAATCTACATTTTACCACATGATTTTTACCTCTCTCTCATTTTGTGTGTCTGACTCATTCGGTGTCTGTCTGGCTTCTCTACCCTTCTTCTTCCCAGCATTCTCTCTGCCTTGAAAAATTCTGCCTAGCTATTGGCTGTTCAGCTTTTTATTAAACCAATCCAACTGATAAATCTTCACAGTGAACAAAAGATTATTCCACAACACAGGTCCTCCCCAGTTTTCTTCTACTCATACTTTTTTTTTTAACCACCCCTGCTTCTAGAATGTTTCCTGAGCCTCGGAGAGGAAGAATAGCTGTCCTGTTTATGGCTGGGCATTTATTTATTTATTTATTCTCAGTACTTTGACTAGTTATGAGCCTTTGCAGTGACCATTGCACTGATCTATGGGCATAAGCATAGTTATTCAGAAGACCATTTTATGGGTACATCATGTCTATTCAGCAAAACAACAGTAGTTTCCCCCACTCAGGTCTATGACCTTCCTAGCCACAGGCTCTGTTTCCAGCATCAGAGGTGAATTCCTCCCAATCAGAAGGCAATTGGTTACCCTGTAGCTGGTTTCCAGCATCAGAGGTGAATTCCCCCCAATCAGAAGGCAATTGGTTACCCTGTAGCTGGCTTCCAGCATCAGAGGTGAATTCCTCCCAAACAGAAGGCAATTGGTTACCCTGTAGCTGGTTTCCAGCATCAGAGGTGAATTCCTCCCAATCAGAAGACAGTTGGTTACCCTGTAGCTGGTTTCCAGCATCAGAGGTGAATTCCTCCCAATCAGAAGGCAATTGGTTACCCTGTAGCATACTCATTGCTATTGTACTGGTGGACTCATGTTGCCAGGCTGGTCAGTGTTGTTGCAGGAAGAGTCCATAGCTGTGTAAGACTGCTGATGACAGTTATCCCCCAGCAGCCTGAGGACAGCATCTGCTGGCACGCTCAGGGCACCCGAATGGAGGAAATTTCAGTTCAGTTCCAGATTGGTTTCTTTCTGTCTGTGAACAAGGCATATGGCTTGCATGACTTTCTATGAGAAGTCTTGTGTAACTCTTATTTTTGTTCCTCTTACGTGCCAACTGTTTCTCCTCCGCATGTCAAGATTTTGTTTGTATTCTATTTTCTGCACTTTGAATTTGTGTGTGTGTGTGTGTGTGTGTGTGTGTGTGTGTGTGTGTGTGTGTGTGTGTATCTAAGCCTCTTGGATCTGTGGTGGTTTGGTGTGTCTCATTAATTCTGGAAACACTTCACCCGTATTACTTCAATTGTTTCTTTGCCCTTTATAAATTCTCCATCCGATATCCCAGGTATGTTACATTGTCTGCAACTTCTGCACAGTTAACGACATACTGTGTCCATGTCCTGTTGGTTTGTTTGTTCCCACTTCTTTTCTCTTTACAGTTCAGTTTCAGACACTTTCACTGATGTATCTTCCAGTCCACTGATCCTTTCTCTGGCCGTGTTTAGTCTCTCCTAAGTCCATCAAATGCTTTCTTTGCATCTGTTAGTGGTTTTGGTTGCTATTATTTCCTTTTGATTTTTACGTAGAGTTTCTGCTTTTCAACTTATTCTTCATCTATTCTTGCATGTTGTCAAACTTTTTATAACATTATTAGCATATTAAGCATAGTTATTTTACATGCCTTATTTCACAATTCCACAATCGGTGTCATATCTGATGTTTCTCTTTTCAGATTGCTCCTTTTAAGCATTTCTTGTCATATTTTTTTGCGTTATTTTAAAACCATGGTAATTACTTTCTCACTCCTGCTACCAGAATGTTAGAGACTTTTCTTAGGTCTTCATCTTGAGGGAGAGTGGAGTTCCTGGAAAACAAAATCATCTAAAGGGATGCCAAAGGCAATTATTCAGAACACAAACCTTCACTGTCAAAGAGATTGAGAAATTTTTCACAGAAAAGAAAATTTTCTGAGGGAGTCACATAAAAGCCTATTTACTGAACTCAAAGTTTTTAACTGTTTTATTAGCAGATATTAATTATGCATGACAATGGACTTACAACACCTTCACACTTGTAAATAAAGCATTTTGACTGCACTCAATTGCCATTACCCTCTTCTGACCTTCCTGCACTTCTGCTGACTGTCCCATCTTCACGGCCAGTCTTGTTTCCTTCCTTCCTTCCTCCCTCCCTCCCTCCCTCCCTCCCTCCCTCCCTCCCTTCCTTCCTTTCTCCCTCCCTCTCTCCTCCCTCCCTCCCTCCCTCCATCCCTCCCTCCCTTCCTTCCATCCTCCCTTCCTCTTTCCCTCCCTCCTTCCCTTCCCTTCCCTTTCTTCCCTCCTTCCCCCTCCCTCCCTCCCTCCCTCCCTTCCTCCCTCCCTTCCCCCGCCTCCTTGGTATGTATAGCCTGGTGAATTTAATTAGGGTGATTTACAGTAGCATGGATACCTTACCAGCAGCTGCACCACTAAAGAAAATGTTTCTCCCAGGATGACAAGATGGCTCAGGGGGTAAAGGTGCTTGCTGCCAAGCCCCACAACCTGAGTTCAATCCCCAGACTCACAGGGTGGAAGGAGGGAACTAACTCCCACAAATTATTCTCTGATTACTATGTGTGCCTACACACACACTTGCACCTACACACACACACACACACACACACACACACACACACACACACACACATACTTAAAAAATAAGTCTTTAAAATGAGAAGTCTTAAAGATATTTTATTTTTAAAACTAAAATCTTTTAGATTTAAAGGGAAAAGCATTTAAACCCAGTTCACTCCTCTCTTCCACGGCCTTATCGTTGTGCCCCTCTGAACGCCTTTCAAGTGGGACTTCTGAATGTCAATCCCAGACAATAGCTAATGCTGTAAGGACAAAGACAGAATTCCAGGAGCTGTTCACTACTGAGGAGAGGAGAGCACCATGACACTTGCTGTCTACACCCCCAGAGGCCCACGCCTGAAACCGGAGTTTAAAGCCATGCAGATCTTTTCTAGAAAGACAACAGAGGTAATTCAAAGAGGAGCGAGTCCAGAGGCTGGGGTAAACCAAAGCATTAAGAGGCGTTTTACACCAAAAACTAATTTTAATTAATTAGTTAATTATGGAAATAGCGTTGTGACTAATTAATATGTAAGGGACAAAATGACACGCTACTAGGAAGTTCCTTTAAACACTTTTGAAGGAAGATGGATGTAGTAGTATGGGCCTGTGATTCCAACACTTGGGGGGGGTCAGGAATTCCAGCACGAGGGGCAGGAGTTCAAGGTTATCCTCAGCTACATAGTGAGTATTAGGGCAGCCTGGGCTACATGAGACCATATTTCAAAAATAAATGCATGCATACATAAATAGAAAAATTTATACATACTTCAAAAGAAGGAATGAAGGGAAGCAAAGAAGGGAGAAACAGGAAGAAACGAGGAAAAAATAGGTGAAGATATGAAAACATTGTGATTTTTAATTTGGTGATGGACAAACACATATATAAATTATTTATTTCCCGAGTCTGTGACAACAAATTACTCCACGCTTGGGAGCTTAAGCAATATCAATTTAATGTCTCACAGATTGGAGGCCGGAGATGTGAACTCTAGCTGCCGGTGAGGCCTCCTCTCCTGGAGCCTTCCTTGCCCTCCCTGCTTCCTCTAGCTCTGAGCCTTGGGCTGTGCTGGTCTCACCCTGTGTATGTTCTGTGGTTACACAGCTTTCTCCTCAGTGTCTCTCTCTTCCCTGTCCTTCTGCTTCTCAGAAGAACATTTGTACACACTCAACAGTTCCTGCCCTTGGGAGGTTGACGCAGGAGGGTAGCTAGTTCCAGGGCTATGGAGTGTAGCTCGAATTCTAATTGGTCGTAATAGTATAGATATAGGTATAAATGCTGAAAGATCAGAGAGACAAAGGAGTCAGCTACTAGGGAGACTTGTTTTTTCTAGAGAGACTTCTTACCTCTACCAAATCCTCAGACCAAAGGGGGGCTGAGCGCCTGTCTCCTCAAGCCTTATATTACTGTCTCCTCCTCCTCCCTAGTGCTGGATTAATGGCATGAGCTTCCACTGCCTAGCTCTGTTTCTCTTTTAGACTGGATCAATCTCATGTAGCTCAGGGTGACCTTGAACTCCTGATCTTCCTGCTTCCTCCTCCCCAGTGCTGGGATTAAAGGTGTGAACTATCACTGACTGGTCTCTATGGTTAACTAGTGGCTAGCTCTGCCCTCTGATCTCCAGGCAAGCTTTATTTGTCAGAACACAAACAAAATATCACACAACAGAGTGAAACCCTGCCTCAAAAAAATGAAAAACAAGCAAGTAAAGTAAGTAAGCAAAAAAACACAAAATGGTTATCAATAGATTGCTGTCCAGATGACTCAGGATATTGCCTTAAGATGCTTAAGTTAGTTTTATCTGTACAGATTGTTTTCCCCAGTTAGGGTCATATTCATGGATTCTTGGAGGTAGGAAATAGAAGGGCCTATTTGAAAATCCCATTCAATA